>NW_028318518.1:0-183402 GCF_062004578.1 Staurois parvus
TGAGGAGACCTGAAAGTGGCACATGTTTTGGGGCATGATTCATGGCGGATTTAGTCAGTTGTGTCAGGAACTGGTGGTTTGAAAATCCAGACTAATCCACGCCTGATTTCATTTCACAAACGTCAGTCTCTCCACACTTTGGGTGGACAGTCGTGTCCTCCGCGGAGTTGCAATACCTCCTGCCGCACTAAACACGCGCTCCGATGCCACGCTACTGGCCGGGCATGACAGCCTTTTCAAGGGCAAATTCAGCTAGTTGGGGCCAAAGGTCAAGTTTCGTTGCCCAGTAGTCAAGGGGATTGTCTACCTCGGTTGGCAGGGTGCTGTCCAAGTAGGCCTAAGCCTGTTGTTTGAGGTCCTGCTCCAGGTCCACCTGATGCTGCTGCTGCTGCTGCGGCTGGTTAGTAGTTTCCTCACTGCGCTGGTGAAGAAAGCTACTCATCATCGACTGCAGACTGAGGCAGCCCGCTGCTGGTGGAGCTGCCACTGCTCCTACCACCCCACCCCTCCCCTGCTGCCATGGCAGCGGAACACGAGCGCACAGGGCCCACAGTGTCTGAGGATGGACGTTGGCGCAGACAGGCAGAGACCAGCTGACTACATAGGTGTTTTTTATAGTACGTTATTTTGGCCTCCCTCTCAGCAGGTGTGAAAAAGGCCACCATTTTGAACGGTAGCGAGGGTCCAACAAGGTGGACAGCCAAAAGTCATCCCTCTGTCTGATGGTTATTATTCGGCTGTCGCTACGCAAGCAACCGAGCATGCTATGGGCCATTTGTGCCAAGGAATGCGAGGGACTCCCTGCCTCCATCTCCACAGCATACTGCCACGGTGCGTCTAGGTCCTCTGTCTCCTCTTCCTCCTCCTCTACCAGATGCTCCTGCTCCTCCACTCCTGTCCGCTGAGTGGAAAAACCACCCATTTCACTCAATAATTCCTGAGCACCAATGTCCTCCTCTACCTCCTCCTCTTCTTCCAGTCCTGCCCCCACAGGGGCCATGTGGCGTTGAGATCTGTGCGCCACGTCTACCGCACCCTGGACCAGCCATTGTTAACAGCATTTGTTCCAGGACGTGCAACAGAGGAATGACGTCGTTCATCCCATAGTCCTGCCGACTCACGAATAGCGTGGCCTCCTCAAAGGGCCTGAGCAAGCGCAGGTGTCACGCATGAGCTGCCAATGGCTGACATCTAAGTTACACAGGGAGTACCTTTATCTGCTTTTAACATCAGGAAATCTGTGATGGCCTTTTGCTGTTCGTAAAGGCGGTCTAACATATGTAGGGTTGAATTCCACCTTGTTGCAACGTCACAGCATGAGGAGTCGGTATAGGGGCCCATGGCAGATTAGGGGCCTGCAGCAGTTATGGGAGGCCCATAATCTGCCAGCACCCTATGACAAAAAATGGAACACACCAGCAGTGTGAGGAGACCTGAAAGTGGCACATGGCAGAGTGTGGCGATGGAGACAGCAGCAATGGGAGGCCGTACAGGGACCCATGAGAGACTCTGGACCTGGCAGCAGCATGAGGAGGCGGTATATAGGGGCCTACGGCAGATTAGGGGCCTGGCAGCAGCTATAGGAGGCCCGTAATCTGCCAGCACCCTATGTCAAAAAATTCAACACACCAGCAGTGTGTGAGGAGACCTGAAAGTGGCACATGGCAGAGTGTGGCGATGGAGACAGCAGCAATGGGAGGCCGTACAGGGACCCATGACAGACTCTGGACTTGGCAGCAGCATGAGGAGGCGGTATATAGGGGCTTATGGCAGATTAGGGGCCTGGCAGCAGCTATAGGAGGCCCGTAATCTGCCAGCACCCTATGTCAAAAAATTCAACACACCAGCAGTGTGAGGAGACCTGAAAGTGGCACATGGCAGAGTGTGGCGATGGAGACAGCAGCAATGGGAGGCCGTACAGGGACCCATGACAGACTCTGAACTTGGCAGCAGCATGAGGAGGCGTTATATAGGGGCCCATGGCAGATTAGGGGCCTGGCAGCAGCTATGTGAGGCCCGTAATCTGCCTGCACCCTATGTCAAAAAATTTAACACACCAGCAGTGTGAAGAGACCTGAAAGTGGCACATGGCAGCAGAGTGTGGCGATGGAGACAGCAGCAATGGGAGGCCGTACAGGGACATGACAGACTCTGGACTTGGCAGCAGCATGAGGAGGCGGTATATAGGGGCCCATGGCAGATTAGGGGCCTGGCAGCAGCTATGTGAGGCCCGTTATCTTGCAGCACCCTATGTCAAAAAATTTAACACACCAGCAGTGTGAAGAGACCTGAAAGTGGCACATGGCAGCAGAGTGTGGCGATGGAGACAGCAGCAATGGGAGGCCGTACAGGGACCCATGAGAGACTCTGGACTTGGCAGCAGCATGAGGAGGCGGTATATAGGGGCCCATGGCAGATTAGGGGCCTGGCAGCAGCTATGTGAGGCCCGTAATCTGCCTGCACCCTATGTCAAAAAATTTAACACACCAGCAGTGTGAAGAGACCTGAAAGTGGCACATGGCAGCAGAGTGTGGCGATGGAGACAGCAGCAATGGGAGGCCGTACAGGGACCCATGAGAGACTCTGAACTTGGCAGCAGCATGAGGAGGCGGTATATAGGGGCCCATGGCAGATTAGGGGCCTGGCAGCAGCTATGTGAGGCCCGTAATCTGCCAGCACCCTATGTCAAAAAATTAAACACACCAGCAGTGTGAAGAGACCTGAAAGTGGCACATGGCAGCAGAGTGTGGCGATGGAGACAGCAGCAATGGGAGGCCGTACAGGGACCCATGAGAGACTCTGGACTTGGCAGCAGCATGAGGAGGCGGTATATAGGGGCCCATGGCAGATTAGGGGCCTGGCAGCAGCTATGTGAGGCCCGTAATCTGCCTGCACCCTATGTCAAAAAATTTAACACACCAGCAGTGTGAAGAGACCTGAAAGTGGCACATGGCAGCAGAGTGTGGCGATGGAGACAGCAGCAATGGGAGGCCGTACAGGGACCCATGAGAGACTCTGGACTTGGCAGCAGCATGAGGAGGCGGTATATAGGGGCCCATGGCAGATTAGGGGCCTGGCAGCAGCTATGTGAGGCCCGTAATCTGCCTGCACCCTATGTCAAAAAATTAAACACACCAGCAGTGTGAAGAGACCTGAAAGTGGCACATGGCAGAGTGTGGCGATGGAGACAGCAGCAATGGGAGGCCGTACAGGGACCCATGACAGACTCTAGACTTGGCAGCAGCATGAGGAGGCGGTATATAGGGGCCCATGGCAGATTAGGGGCCTGGCAGCAGCTATGTGAGGCCCGTAATCTGCCTGCACCCTATGTCAAAAAATTTAACACACCAGCAGTGTGAAGAGACCTGAAAGTGGCACATGGCAGCAGAGTGTGGCGATGGAGACAGCAGCAATGGGAGGCCGTACAGGGACCCATGAGAGACTCTGGACTTGGCAGCAGCATGAGGAGGCGGTATATAGGGGCCCATGGCAGATTAGGGGCCTGGCAGCAGCTATGTGAGGCCCGTAATCTGCCAGCACCCTATGTCAAAAAATTAAACACACCAGCAGTGTGAAGAGACCTGAAAGTGGCACATGGCAGCAGAGTGTGGCGATGGAGACAGCAGCAATGGGAGGCCGTACAGGGACCCATGAGAGACTCTGGACTTGGCAGCAGCATGAGGAGGCGGTATATAGGGGCCCATGGCAGATTAGGGGCCTGGCAGCAGCTATGTGAGGCCCGTAATCTGCCTGCACCCTATGTCAAAAAATTAAACACACCAGCAGTGTGAAGAGACCTGAAAGTGGCACATGGCAGCAGAGTGTGGCGATGGAGACAGCAGCAATGGGAGGCCGTACAGGGACCCATGAGAGACTCTGGACTTGGCAGCAGCATGAGGAGGCGGTATATAGGGGCCCATGGCAGATTAGGGGCCTGGCAGCAGCTATGTGAGGCCCGTAATCTGCCTGCACCCTATGTCAAAAAATTTAACACACCAGCAGTGTGAAGAGACCTGAAAGTGGCACATGGCAGCAGAGTGTGGCGATGGAGACAGCAGCAATGGGAGGCCGTACAGGGACCCATGAGAGACTCTGGACTTGGCAGCAGCATGAGGAGGCGGTATATAGGGGCCCATGGCAGATTAGGGGCCTGGCAGCAGCTATGTGAGGCCCGTAATCTGCCTGCACCCTATGTCAAAAAATTAAACACACCAGCAGTGTGAAGAGACCTGAAAGTGGCACATGGCAGCAGAGTGTGGCGATGGAGACAGCAGCAATGGGAGGCCGTACAGGGACCCATGACAGACTCTAGACTTGGCAGCAGCATGAGGAGGCGGTATATAGGGGCCCATGGCAGATTAGGGGCCTGGCAGCAGCTATGTGAGGCCCGTAATCTGCCTGCACCCTATGTCAAAAAATTAAACACACCAGCAGTGTGAAGAGACCTGAAAGTGGCACATGGCAGCAGAGTGTGGCGATGGAGACAGCAGCAATGGGAGGCCGTACAGGGACCCATGACAGACTCAGGACTTGGCAGCAGCATGAGGAGGCGGTATATAGGGGCCCATGGCAGATTAGGGGCCTGGCAGCAGCTATGTGAGGCCCGTAATCTGCCTGCACCCTATGCTATGTCAAAAAATTTAACACACCAGCAGTGTGAAGAGACCTGAAAGTGGCACATGGCAGCAGAGTGTGGCGATGGAGACAGCAGCAATGGGAGGCCGTACAGGGACCCATGAGAGACTCTGGACCTGGCAGCAGCAGGAGGAGGCGGTATATAGGGGCCCATGGCAGATTAGGGGCCTGGCAGCAGCTATGTGAGGCCCGTAATCTGCCTGCACCCTATGTCAAAAAATTTAACACACCAGCAGTGTGAAGAGACCTGAAAGTGGCACATGGCAGCAGAGTGTGGCGATGGAGACAGCAGCAATGGGAGGCCGTACAGGGACCATGACAGACTCTGGACTTGGCAGCAGCATGAGGAGGCGGTATATAGGGGCCCATGGCAGATTAGGGGCCTGGCAGCAGCTATAGGAGGCCCGTAATCTGCCAGCACCCTATGTCAAAAAATTTAACACACCAGCAGTGTGAAGAGACCTGAAAGTGGCACATGGCAGCAGAGTGTGGCGATGGAGACAGCAGCAATGGGAGGCCGTACAGGGACCATGACAGACTCTGGACTTGGCAGCAGCATGAGGAGGCGGTATATAGGGGCCCATGGCAGATTAGGGGCCTGGCAGCAGCTATGTGAGGCCCGTTATCTTGCAGCACCCTATGTCAAAAAATTTAACACACCAGCAGTGTGAAGAGACCTGAAAGTGGCACATGGCAGCAGAGTGTGGCGATGGAGACAGCAGCAATGGGAGGCCGTACAGGGACCCATGAGAGACTCTGGACCTGGCAGCAGCAGGAGGAGGTGGTATATAGGGGCCCATGGCAGATTAGGGGCCTGGCAGCAGCTATGTGAGGCCCGTAATCTGCCTGCACCCTATGTCAAAAAATTTAACACACCAGCAGTGTGAAGAGACCTGAAAGTGGCACATGGCAGCAGAGTGTGGCGATGGAGACAGCAGCAATGGGAGGCCGTACAGGGACCCATGAGAGACTCTGGACCTGGCAGCAGCAGGAGGAGGCGGTATATAGGGGCCCATGGCAGATTAGGGGCCTGGCAGCAGCTATGTGAGGCCCGTAATCTGCCTGCACCCTATGTCAAAAAATTTAACACACCAGCAGTGTGAAGAGACCTGAAAGTGGCACATGGCAGCAGAGTGTGGCGATGGAGACAGCAGCAATGGGAGGCCGTACAGGGACCCATGACAGACTCTGAACTTGGCAGCAGCATGAGGAGGCGGTATATAGGGGCCCATGGCAGATTAGGGGCCTGGCAGCAGCTATAGGAGGCCCGTAATCTGCCAGCACCCTATGTCAAAAAATTTAACACACCAGCAGTGTGAAGAGACCTGAAAGTGGCACATGGCAGCAGAGTGTGGCGATGGAGACAGCAGCAATGGGAGGCCGTACAGGGACCATGACAGACTCTGGACTTGGCAGCAGCATGAGGAGGCGGTATATAGGGGCCCATGGCAGATTAGGGGCCTGGCAGCAGCTATGTGAGGCCCGTTATCTTGCAGCACCCTATGTCAAAAAATTTTACACACCAGCAGTGTGAAGAGACCTGAAAGTGGCACATGGCAGCAGAGTGTGGCGATGGAGACAGCAGCAATGGGAGGCCGTACAGGGACCCATGAGAGACTCTGGACCTGGCAGCAGCAGGAGGAGGTGGTATATAGGGGCCCATGGCAGATTAGGGGCCTGGCAGCAGCTATGTGAGGCCCGTAATCTGCCTGCACCCTATGTCAAAAAATGTAACACACCAGCAGTGTGAAGAGACCTGAAAGTGGCACATGGCAGCAGAGTGTGGCGATGGAGACAGCAGCAATGGGAGGCCGTACAGGGACCCATGAGAGACTCTGGACCTGGCAGCAGCAGGAGGAGGTGGTATATAGGGGCCCATGGCAGATTAGGGGCCTGGCAGCAGCTATGTGAGGCCCGTAATCTGCCTGCACCCTATGTCAAAAAATTTAACACACCAGCAGTGTGAAGAGACCTGAAAGTGGCACATGGCAGCAGAGTGTGGCGATGGAGACAGCAGCAATGGGAGGCCGTACAGGGACCCATGAGAGACTCTGGACCTGGCAGCAGCAGGAGGAGGCGGTATATAGGGGCCTATGGCAGATTAGGGGCCTGGCAGCAGCTATAGGAGGCCCGTAATCTGCCAGCACCCTATGTCAAAAAATTCAACACACCAGCAGTGTGAGGAGACCTGAAAGTGGCACATGTTTGAGGCATGATTCATGGCGGATTTAGTCAGTTGTGTCAGGAACTGGTGGTTTGAAATCCAGACTAATCCACGCCTGATTCATTTTCACAAACGTGAGTCTCTCCACACTTTGGGTGGACAGTCGTGTCCTCCGCGGAGTTACAATACCTCCTGCCGCACTAAACACGCGCTCCGATGCCACGCTACTGGCCGGGCATGACAGCCTTTCAAGGGCAAATTCAGCTAGTTGGGGCCAAAGGTCAAGTTTCGTTGCCCAGTAGTCAAGGGGATTGTCTACCTCGGTTGGCAGGGTGCTGTCCAAGTAGGCCCAAGCCTGTTGTTTGAGCTCCTGCTCCAGGTCCACCTGATGCTGCTGCTGCTGCTGCGGCTGGTTAGTAGTTTCCTCACTGCGCTGGTGAAGAAAGCTACTCATCATCGACTGCAGACTGAGGCAGCCGCTGCTGGTGGAGCTGCCACTGCTCCTACCACCCCACCCCTCCCCTGCTGCCATGCCAGCGGAACGCGAGCGCACAGGGCCCACAGTGTCTGAGGATGGACGTTGGCGCACAAAGGCAGAGACCAACTGACTACATAGGTGGTTTTTATAGTACGTAATTTTGGCCTCCCTCTCAGCAGGTGTGAAAAAGGCCACCATTTTGGACCGGTAGCGAGGGTCCAACAAGGTGGACAGCCAAAAGTCATCCCTCTGTCTGATGGTTATTATTCGGCTGTCGCTACGCAAGCAACCGAGCATGCTATGGGCCATTTGTGCCAAGGAATGCGAGGGACTCCCTGCCTCCATCTCCACAGCATACTGCCACGGTGCGTCTGGGTCCTCTGTCTCCTCCTCCTCCTCCTCTACCAGATGCTCCTGCTCCTCCACTCCTGTCCGCTGAGTGGAAAAACCACCCATTTCACTCAATAATTCCTGAGCACAAATGTCCTCCTCTACCTCCTCCTCTTCTTCCTGTCCTGCCCCCACAGGGGTCATGTGGCGTTGAGATCTGTGCGCCACGTCTACCGCACCCTGACCAGCCATTGTTAACAGCATTTGTTCCAGGACGTGCAACAGAGGAATGACGTCGTTCATCCCATAGTCCTGCCGACTCACGAATAGCGTGGCCTCCTCAAAGGGCCTGAGCAAGCGGCAGGTGTCACGCATGAGCTGCCAATGGCTGACATCTAAGTTACACAGGGGAGTACCTTTATCCGCTTGTAACATCAGGAAATCGGTGATGGCCTTTCGCTGCTCGTAAAGGCGGTCTAACATGTGTAGGGTTGAATTCCACCTTGTTGCAACGTCGCAGATCAGGCGATGCTGTGGAATTCCGTTCTGCCGCTGCAGCTCAATGAGGGTGTTCTTTGCGGTGTAGGAATGGCTGAAATGCATGCACAGTTTACGTGACATTTTAAGGATGTCTTGCAGTGGGATGGTGGATTTTAGGAACCGCTTGACAACCAGATTGAACACGTGAGCCATGCATGGCGCATGGCACAACCTTCCTTGACGCAGAGCAGACACCATGTTCTTTCCGTTGTCAGTCAACATGGTTCCGATTTTTAGTTTGCGCGGAGACAGCCATCTGTCGATTTCTCTGTTCATTACACTCAGCAGTTCCTCCCCTGTGTGACTACGTTCGCCAAGGCATACCAGGTGCAGCACAGCGTGACACCGTTGCGCCCTGCACATGTGATATGCCGGTCGGGTAATGGGACTTGGCACGGGGGTGGCGGCTGAGGACACGGCGGAAAAAGAGGTGGTAGAGGCGGACATGCTTGCTGGACCAAGGACGTGCAAACGTGGAGGCAAAAGCGTCGTGACCTGTCCAAGTTGCTGGTGCGGCTGTGCCGGCACCACGTTCACCCAGTGGGCCGTAAATGACATGTACTGTCCCTGACCGTAGTTACAGCTCCACACGTCGGCGCTGCCGTGCACTTTGGCAGAGACCGACATGCTCAAAGACTGGCCCACCATCTCTTCTACATGTGAATGCAGGGCTGGCACTGCCTTTTGGGCAAAGAAATGACGGCTTGGCACTCTCCACCGCGGCGCGGCACAAGCCATCATTTCTCGGAAAGGTGCTGAGTCCACCAGTTGGAAAGGGAGGGACTGCAGCACCAGCAACTTGGACAGGAGGACGTTCAGCTTTTGCACCGTCGGGTGCGTGCTCGCAAACTGTTGTCTCTTGGATACGGATTCCAAGAAAGACTGTTGACGGAATCCGAGAAGAGGAGTAGCAGGAGAAGGAGCATCTGAACGAGCGGAAGATGCCAATGAGCGACAACTCCCCTCAGCAGAGGTGTTGGAGCCTTGACTGGCTGATAGAGGGCGATTGACGACGTCGGGTGACGGAGCAAGTAACGGAGCGGGTGATGGAGCGGGGGCTGGGGCAGGCAGAACCGCCGTATGTTTATCACGGTTTTCCCAGGCCACCGAATGGTGACGCTGCATATGCTGACGCAACGCTGTAGTCCCAACATGGGCCCCCTGGCCACGCTTGCATTTCTGGCCACATAGTCGACATACGGCTACGTTTACTTCCTCGGGCGGCTTGAGGAAAAATTGCCACACCACCGAGTAGGAAACTTTGCCCCCGCTACTCTTCACTGGCTGACTGCTACTTCCTCCGTGCGCACCGGCACCACTACTGGCCGTGGTGGTAGGCTGCAGTGGAGCTGGTGCTCTACTCCGTGGACGTTTGGCTCCACTGACACTGATGCGACCCTGCTGCTGTCTCCTGGGCAACCCACCGACTGTTTTGCTCGCTGCCAAGCTGCCACCCTCTTCTCCTGATGATGCGGAAGAAATTGCCTGATGACGACGAGGCTGCCAAGTGCGATCAACCTCCTCATCATCAAGTAGGGTCTCCGCCTCACTACTAGCCCCCTCGGCTGCGTCTGGGTCAGGAGACAGACCTGTCTCTAGACCGGCTACCGAGCCACTCTCCTCGCCAGTACTTGTTCGCTTGGCTGCTGAAAAGGCCGATGTCTCCCCCCGTTCCTGACCGCCCTCTGTTAGCTCTTCCTCACTGTACAGTGGGGCTGAGCCCACAGCATGCGATACTTCGCTTGGTGAGGGAACAGCAAAGGACAGGGGCAGGTAGAGGACACGTGATTTCAGTGGGCTTGGTCCCGGGCCATGCCAACTAACGGTTGTGTCTGACGTACCCACCGACCGTTGGCTGTAGGTGTCAGAGGTGACCTGGGAAGAGGAAGACGACCGAGCCAACCAATCAATGACGGCAGGGTTGTCGGTGGAGACACGACCGCTGGATGACACCGGGAGCACTGGCCTCTGGCTGCGAATACTGCTGCCTCGACCCCTTCCTCTGCTGCCACGTCTGCTCGCTCCTAAAACATTGCCTCCTCTGCCACTCCTCTGCATGTTGTCTGACATACTATTTAATTCAACGATTAGGTGTCCCTGAGTAACAATTCTCTGGCACTCAGTAACAATTCTGTCTGTCCCTGAGTATGAATTCTGTGGCCCTGAGTAACAATTGTGTGTCTGTGCAAGTAACAATTCTGTGTCTGTGCAAGTAACAATTTTGTGTCTGTGAGAGTAACAATTCTCTGGCACTCAGTAACAATTCTGTCTGTCCCTGAGTAACAATTCTCTGGCACTCAGTAACAATTCTGTCTGTCCCTGAGTAACAATTCTGTCTGTCCCTGAGTATGAATTCTGTGGCCCTGAGTAAGAATTCTCTGGCACTCAGTAACAATTCTGTCTGTCCCTGAGTATGAATTCTGTGGCCCTGAGTAACAATTGTGTGTCTGTGCAAGTAACAATTCTGTGTCTGTGCAAGTAACAATTTTGTGTCTGTGAGAGTAACAATTCTCTGGCACTCAGTAACAATTCTGTCTGTCCCTGAGTAACAATTCTCTGGCACTCAGTAACAATTCTGTCTGTCCCTGAGTATGAATTCTGTGGCCCTGAGTAACAATTCTGTCTCTGTGCGAGTAACAATTCTGTGTCTGTGCAAGTAACAATTTTGTGTCTGTGAGAGTAACAATTCTCTGGCACTCAGTAACAATTCTGTCTGTCCCTGAGTAACAATTCTCTGGCACTCAGTAACAATTCTGTCTGTCCCTGAGTAACAATTCTCTGGCACTCAGTAACAATTCTGTCTGTCCCTGAGTAACAATTCTCTGGCACTCAGTAACAATTGTGTGTCTGTGCAAGTAACAATTCTGTGTCTGTGCAAGTAACAATTTTGTGTCTGTGAGAGTAACAATTCTCTGGCACTCAGTAACAATTCTGTCTGTCCCTGAGTAACAATTCTCTGGCACTCAGTAACAATTCTGTCTGTCCCTGAGTATGAATTCTGTGGCCCTGAGTAACAATTCTGTCTCTGTGCGAGTAACAATTCTGTGTCTGTGCAAGTAACAATTTTGTGTCTGTGAGAGTAACAATTCTCTGGCACTCAGTAACAATTCTGTCTGTCCCTGAGTAACAATTCTCTGGCACTCAGTAACAATTCTGTCTGTCCCTGAGTAACAATTCTCTGGCACTCAGTAACAATTCTGTCTGTCCCTGAGTAACAATTCTCTGGCACTCAGTAACAATTGTGTGTCTGTGCAAGTAACAATTCTGTGTCTGTGCAAGTAACAATTTTGTGTCTGTGAGAGTAACAATTCTCTGGCACTCAGTAACAATTCTGTCTGTCCCTGAGTAACAATTCTCTGGCACTCAGTAACAATTCTGTCTGTCCCTGAGTATGAATTCTGTGGCCCTGAGTAACAATTCTGTCTCTGTGCGAGTAACAATTCTGTGTCTGTGCAAGTAACAATTTTGTGTCTGTGAGAGTAACAATTCTCTGGCACTCAGTAACAATTCTGTCTGTCCCTGAGTAACAATTCTCTGGCACTCAGTAACAATTCTGTCTGTCCCTGAGTAACAATTCTCTGGCACTCAGTAACAATTCTGTCTGTCCCTGAGTAACAATTCTCTGGCACTCAGTAACAATTGTGTGTCTGTGCAAGTAACAATTCTGTGTCTGTGCAAGTAACAATTTTGTGTCTGTGAGAGTAACAATTCTCTGGCACTCAGTAACAATTCTGTCTGTCCCTGAGTAACAATTCTCTGGCACTCAGTAACAATTCTGTCTGTCCCTGAGTATGAATTCTGTGGCCCTGAGTAACAATTCTGTCTCTGTGCGAGTAACAATTCTGTGTCTGTGCAAGTAACAATTTTGTGTCTGTGAGAGTAACAATTCTCTGGCACTCAGTAACAATTCTGTCTGTCCCTGAGTAACAATTCTATGGCACTCAGTAACAATTCTGTCTTCCCTGAGTAACAATTCTCTGGCACTCAGTAACAATTCTGTCTGTCCCTGAGTATGAATTCTGTGGCCCTGAGTAACAATTCTGTCTCTGTGCGAGTAACAATTCTGTGTCTGTGCAAGTAACAATTTTGTGTCTGTGAGAGTAACAATTCTCTGGCACTCAGTAACAATTCTGTCTGTCCCTGAGTAACAATTCTCTGGCACTCAGTAACAATTCTGTCTGTCCCTGAGTAACAATTCTCTGGCACTCAGTAACAATTGTGTGTCTGTGCAAGTAACAATTCTGTGTCTGTGCAAGTAACAATTTTGTGTCTGTGAGAGTAACAATTCTCTGGCACTCAGTAACAATTCTGTCTGTCCCTGAGTAACAATTCTCTGGCACTCAGTAACAATTCTGTCTGTCCCTGAGTATGAATTCTGTGGCCCTGAGTAACAATTCTGTCTCTGTGCGAGTAACAATTCTGTGTCTGTGCAAGTAACAATTTTGTGTCTGTGAGAGTAACAATTCTCTGGCACTCAGTAACAATTCTGTCTGTCCCTGAGTAACAATTCTCTGGCACTCAGTAACAATTCTGTCTGTCCCTGAGTAACAATTCTCTGGCACTCAGTAACAATTCTGTCTGTCCCTGAGTAACAATTCTCTGGCACTCAGTAACAATTGTGTGTCTGTGCAAGTAACAATTCTGTGTCTGTGCAAGTAACAATTTTGTGTCTGTGAGAGTAACAATTCTCTGGCACTCAGTAACAATTCTGTCTGTCCCTGAGTAACAATTCTCTGGCACTCAGTAACAATTCTGTCTGTCCCTGAGTATGAATTCTGTGGCCCTGAGTAACAATTGTGTGTCTGTGCAAGTAACAATTCTGTGTCTGTGCAAGTAACAATTTTGTGTCTGTGAGAGTAACAATTCTCTGGCACTCAGTAACAATTCTGTCTGTCCCTGAGTAACAATTCTCTGGCACTCAGTAACAATTCTGTCTGTCCCTGAGTAACAATTCTGTCTGTCCCTGAGTATGAATTCTGTGGACCTGAGTAAGAATTCTCTGGCACTCAGTAACAATTCTGTCTGTCCCTGAGTATGAATTCTGTGGCCCTGAGTAACAATTGTGTGTCTGTGCAAGTAACAATTCTGTGTCTGTGCAAGTAACAATTTTGTGTCTGTGAGAGTAACAATTCTCTGGCACTCAGTAACAATTCTGTCTGTCCCTGAGTAACAATTCTCTGGCACTCAGTAACAATTCTGTCTGTCCCTGAGTAACAATTCTCTGGCACTCAGTAACAATTCTGTCTGTCCCTGAGTAACAATTCTGTCTGTCCCTGAGAATGAATTCTGTGGCCCTGAGTAAGAATTCTCTGGCACTCAGTAACAATTCTGTCTGTCCCTGAGTAACAATTCTCTGGCACTCAGTAACAATTCTGTCTGTCCCTGAGTAAAAATTCTGTGGCCCTAATAACGTTTCTGTGGCCCTAAGTAACAATTCTCTGGCACTGAGTAACAATTCTGTCTGTCCCTGAGTATGAATTCTGTGGCCCTAACTAGCGTTTCTTTGTCCCTAAAGAACGATTCTGTGGCCCTCATTAACAAGTCTGTGTCCCTGAGTAATGGTTCTCTGTCCCTAAGTAACTTCTCTCTGTCCCCAAGTATTGTTTCTGTGGCCCTAACTCTGTCCCTGTCCCTAGTACAGAGCGGTCTGCCTCTGTTCAATGACTGCAGGCAAATGAAGATTTCCAAAATGGCCGCTATATATACCTCGACCATTACACAGTGCTGGCTGGCTGGCTGCTGATTGGCTGATGCGATCACATGTCGTTGAGGAATGCATTATGGGGCAGCGCGCCTTGTCTGCGCGCCTTCCCCGACATCCCCGCTCCGTCGCCGCACATGTCAGCCGCCATTTTCGGAAAAATTTCGATTCGCGCGTCCGAATTAGGCTGTTTTTCGGATTCGGCACGAATCGAAATTTTTCCGAAATTCGACTCGAATTCCACTTCGGATACTTCGATTCGCTCATCTCTAATCACTTTATACTGTTTGACTGAGCTTACATCCACGTTTAATATAAACATCATATCATATATATTTACTCCAATCTGTGTGTGTCTTTTTTCTGGTGATAATTTACTCTGGTGTCAGTGGGGGTTGGGATTTTTGAGAGAGGAGCTCAGAGAATCAGGGATCCCAAAAAAACCTCAGCGACCCCTGAGGGTATAGCGCTACACACATAAAGATAACAGTGTAGAAAAAAAGGCTAAGACTGACATCATATTCTGGCTATTAATAAATTCTGCCTTGGTCAGGAAGACCAAATTTACGTATGAGAGAGTGTAGATGAGGATAAGCCACCTCGTTCAAACCGTATCACAATAAGTGCAATAAAATGTGTGTAAAAAAAATGTTTTACCAAGTAGATTATCCTGAAACAACTCGGCTTCTGATAGAACAGTTAGAACCAAGTTAGAGATATTGGACATAAAATCAAGTATCAATGTTCTCAAAACTAGGGCATCATAAAACAGAAAAATGGATGCTTACTAATTCCATGGCATAGTTCACTCACACCTCAGATCGTTGCTAGGTACATAGAGGAAAAAATTGGGGGGCAGGTAGATGGTCATCTGGGTATCTCTGTAGGTCGTCTGATTGAGGGTTCTGCCAATACCAGTAAGGCAACATCTAAGCTCAGTGGGACATTAGTAGATCCCAGGGGCGGACTGACCATTTGGGAACTCGGGCACTGCCCGAGGGCCCGGGGTCAGTAGGGGGCCCCATGAGATGCCCCTGGTACCTTTTTCATAGGCTTTTTTGAGTTTGGGCAAGGACACAGGGGCCCAATGATCCCCTATTGCCCGGGGGCCCCATGAGTTGTCAGTCCGCCCCTGGTAGATCCAGAGGTATATTCCCACCAAGTGGTCCAGATTTTATTAAAATAGTCATGTGTATCTCTGCAGGTTACAATCCACTCTTCGGCCTCCATTATCTAAGTCACTTTCCTGATCCATTCCTTGTGACTGTATCCTCTACCAATAAACCACCGCTAAAGCTTTTGGCAAATGTAAGCATTCACCAGCTATTTACTTAGAATATATTGATATCTAATGTGCCTTCTGCCATTAGCCTGGGTATATAAAACCACCAACACTGCAAAATAATAATTTTACTAAACTAGAGAAATATGATTTTAAATGGCCAATAATTTAAGATTTATGACCGGAAACCAGACCATGTAAAATCATGTAAAGTGGTTAAAGTGTTTTACGAAAAGATGAATATTAATTTAATCACATTAGATAAAGGTTTTCTTACATAAAACTAACCAATCTTAGCTGATTATAGTCTGAACTATAATCCTAAAAACCCTTTCAATATTGCATAAGGTTGTATAGTGAATTTTTGTTTGAGCACAATGTTTTCAACCTGGTCTTATGTGAAACAGACAAATAATTATTGTAAAGCATCTTTAAGCAGAAGACATTGGATCATTAGTCATTCTAAATGGTGTTTCCAATGGGTGGAATATTTTGTGCTTCTAATTTTTAACTGTAGTCTTTGAACTGCTTGATTAAATATATTCAATGGTAACACATGGAAAATACTTCTAATTTTACAAAATTGCAGTGTAAAATTAAAAAGTATAATTATATTATCAGCTATTTTTAGTATATATAAGATAATGAAGCTGCTCTTAAAAATGTTAACGATATTAGGATTTACTGAATAGATACATTATTATATACCTCTACAAGGCAAAAATAGATAATAAACACCAATGGACTCAGGTGAGGTGAATTGTAATATCTTTAAATCCCAACTCCATCCAAAGCATTTTATTTAGTTTTGGATAGAGAGGGGAAGAGTGAGAACATCTGTCATGTTTTTATTGAAGAGAGGTATATGAGCAAAAGCACCAAAATCTGTGTGTTATGTTCAGAATTTTTTTAAGTCATAGTCAGGGGTGGACTGACAACTCATGGGGCCCACGGGCAATAGGGAATCATGAGGCCCCTGTGTCCTTGCCCAAACTCAAAAAAGCCTATGAAAAAGGTACCAGGGGCATCTCATGGGGCCCCCTACTGACCCCGGGCCCTCGGGCAGTGCCTGAATTTCCAAATGGTCAGTCCGCCCCTGGTCATAGTCAACGGAAAAATAATAAATGAATGCTGCATTATCACCAATAGTTTATCTGTGAGTAACAATTACTGTCTGTGAAATGATATTGTATGTGTTTTCAGCAATCCTCAAATAATCTGAAAAAAACAGAAACACTATCAATGAATGATAAACAAAAAAAAAACAGTTAAGTCCATATAATTGGGAATATGGTAGTCCCATACAGCTTGTGATATATATCGAACTGACAGCGGGGAGTTTTACACACAATCCAGTGACTGCAGCCTCTGGGATTGTGTATAAAACTGATATGAATATATTGCCGTGCTAGACATAAATAACAAACATCAAAACACATCAGAATAAATGCAGACGACATCACTTCTGACGAAACGCGTTGGAAGAGCTTGCGCTCGATACACCATCACGCTGTTTGACATGCTGCACATGTTTTGACTAGTTCCTGGGACTGTTGTGCCATGTATTCCGGGCTCCGCTTGCCCATCTGCGGGCTCTGGGCCCATATGGCAGGTACCAGCTGGTGGAGGGGAGAGAGGAGAGCTGACACACATCCGTTCTCCTTCCCTTCTTGCTGTGATCCGGAAACCGGACGACATCACTTCTGACAAAACGCGTTGGAGAGCTTGCGCTCGATACATCATCACGCTGTTTGACATGCTGCACACGTTTTTACTAGGGACTGTTGTTGATATATACAAAAATGTGTTTTTTAATCTTTGGACATGAGGATATATTTACTGAATTTTAATAAAACTAGTCATACAGTTTTACGCTATGTACGTCTTCCTAAAAATTTTTTAGAACATACTGTATGTGATTGACAACATTGGAATAATATGAGATAAGTCAGATGTGATTGGAGGAGGAGATCTCAAATCAAGTTTTTGAGAAATGATGGAGAGGCATCTAGATCTGCTTTGAACCCATGCCTTTTTGACTGTTTTAATATTATAATTCCATTCATCCATTCCATGAGTCCATTCGATCTGGTAAGAGTCCGTTGTTTCTACGGTGGTGGTGCATTTTGATCTCAAGAGTACGTGGTGATACACATCCATCTCTACACTTTATCATAAATCTTGGAACTCTTTCTCTTCTCATCATTACTTGGACTTGTATATATATTCCTTTATCTGCATATGATTCAATTTTGATGTGTATTGATGTTTGTTATTTATGTCTAGTGTGGCAATATATTCATATCAATTTGCACACAATCCTTCTAATTGTTTTTCAAGCTGATTTGTTTGTTTTATACCTGCATGATTTCTATTGGTAGTGCAATTTGTGTATAAAACTGACAGGCAGACTCCTGTTACACAACCCTTGCTTCCACACACCCCGGTAACTGTGCCCCTGCTATGTATTCCGGGTTCCGCTTGCCCATATGCGGGCTCAGGGCCGATATGGCAGGTACCAGATGGTGGAGGGGAGAGAGGAGAGCTGACACACATCCGCTGACACACATCCGTACTCCTTCCCTTCTTGCTGTGATCCGGAAAGCGGCATGTGTGACATCACTTCTGGGTCACCCTGTCACTTTCCCCAGCAATACATACAGTACAATACATTCCCCTGCAATACATTCAGTGGAGGCCAGACAAGACATACAGTATTAAGCAAAGAAAAAAAAATATATTACAAAAAAATAAAGTTGCATCCAAGCATGTTACCCCCAATTTTTTTGTGAGGCCCCCTACACCCATATATACGCACATACGAACATAAACGCATGCATCAGAGGCACCTACGTGTGAGAACATTGATTGCGATACACGTTACATATCGCCGTGCATGCCGGAGTGAGAGAAATAATTCCAGCACAAGACCATCTCCTTAACACTAAACTGATGACCTGTAGGGGCTTTTGATGCATCACCTATAGAAAATATAGGGTACTGTAGTTTGTCGCCATTTCACGGGCGCACACAGATTTAAGGTTTGACATGTAGAGTATCTATTTACTCGGTGAACCTTGTCTTTTATATTTTGCCAAAAATGTGGGTAATTTATTACATTTGTTTGCCCTAAAATTCACTTTAGTGTGTATTTTTTACTGAAATTACCAACTTTGTGGTAATATTGTGTGACATAAACAATTGGAACGACCACTATTTTATTCTCTAGGGCAGTGATGGCGAACCTTTTTGAGCCCGAGTGCCCAAAACTGCAACACAAACCAACTTTTTTATTTCAAAGTGCCAATACTGCAATTAACCACTTGCCTACCTGGACGCACTGACAGACGGCACTGATCGGTGGCACTGCTGGGCATCATTGGGTGGCACTGATGGGCGACACTGCTGGGCAGCACTGACAGGTGGCACTGCTGGGCAGCACTGACAGGTGGCACTGCTGGGCAGCGCTGACAGGCGACACTGCTGGGCACTGATGGGTGACACTGCTGGGCACTGATGGATGACACTGCTGGGCATCATTGATGGGTGGCACTGATGGGCGACACTGCTGGGCACTGACAGGTGGCACTGCTGGGCAGCACTGACAGGTGGCACTGCTGGGCAGCACTGACAGGCGACACTGCTGGGCACTGATGGGTGACACTGCTGGGCACTGATGGATGGCACTGCTGGGCATCATTGATGGGTGGCACTGATGGGCAGCACTGATGGGCGATACTGCTGGGCACTGACATGTGGCACTGCTGGGCAGCACTGACATGTGGCACTGCTGGGCAGCACTGACAGGCGACACTGCTGGGCAGCACTGACAGGCCACACTGCTGGGCAGCACTGACAGGCGACACTGCTGGGCAGCACTGACAGGCGACACTGCTGGGCACTGATGGATGGCACTGCTGGGCATCATTGATGGATGGCACTGATGGGCAGCACTGATGGGCGACACTGCTGGGCACTGACAGGCGACACTGCTGGGCACTGATGAATGACACTGCAAGCAATCTCACCTCTGGCAGCGTCGGTGTGGCTTCCAACCCAGCAGCTCATTCCTATCCACGCTGAACACGTTGCCCCTGGCCCCGGAGCAGTGTGGGAGCAGTGTGGGAGCCTCTTCCTCTCTTCCGCGCCCATCCCCGGGTACATCAACCCTGGTGCCAGAGCCGCATTGGAGCCGTTTCCTCTCGTCCACGCCCACCCTGGCCCCAGAGACATGTGGGAAATGTAGTTTGATGGGGATCCAGTGTGGACGAGATCTGGATGGCCGGTCCATGCGCGCTCATCATCCTCTTCTTCCTGGCGTGCCCACTGAGATGGCTCTGCGTGCCAGCTCTGGCACGCGTGCCATAGGTTCGCCATCACTGCTCTAGGGTATCTGCTCTCACAAAATATATAACGTTTGGGGGTTTTGTGTAATCTTCAGGCCTAAAATGATTTTTTAAACATGTGTGCAAAAAAATGCAAAAGTCCCTATCTGCAATTGTCAGGACAGATATCAATGGATTGGATCCTTCAATGTAAGTTCCCTGCCTCTCTCTCAGTGCTGTGAAGCCACGCTTCGACTATGCCACTAAGCCTTTCATCGTGTTGACATCACCGGGGGGCCAGGAACAGACGGTTAAGGTGTTTTGAGGGTTCCAAGGGAACCAATTTATAAATAAATAAATAAATATTGCCCTTTGAGCTCAGTAGGAGTATACTGCAGTTGCGAGCCAAGCGTTTGACTCAGTGTGATTTTTTTATTTAAAAATTCCCCTCAGAATAGAAAAAAAAGCAGATGTTCAGAAGGCAGCAGTATTGCCTCCTGAACACCTGCCAAGTGCTACCAATCTGATAACATCGTAACACCACTCGTAAGCAGAAGAGGAGCTTCTTCCCCAGATCCTCAAGAAAACGGGGTCCTGGCATCCATATACTGATCCAAAGAGGATCTCCGATATCCCATCCAGCCCATGCAGTCAGAAAGTTAGAAGAGTCATCAGGATATGTGTCTCTATTAGGGGCGGACTGACCATTTGGAAACTCAGGCACTGCCCGAGGGCCCGGGGTTCACAGTATGTGTTTATCCCTAGACCCCAGAAAGTTCAAAAACAAAGCAAAAGTCTCTCTCAGTGTCCATACAGTGAAATGCCCCTACTAAGCCCATTTGGAAACTCGGGCACTGCCCGAAGGCCCGGGGTCAGTAGGGGGCTCCATGAGATGCCCTTGGTACCTTTTTCATAGGCTTTTTTGAGTTTGGTCAAGGACACAGGGGCCCATGATCCCCTATTGCCCGGGGGTCCCATGAGTTGTCAATCCGCCCCTGGTCTCTACCAAACTATGCCTCCTGATGTGTTTTGCCCCACGCACCAGGGCTTAGCCATAGATTTTTGGCAAGATTAACAGGCATTTTTTAACTTGTGAAATTGACAAAACATTTTCAATTGTATTTTTAAAAGAGCATAAAGGATATACCAGTAGAAACCTTCCATAAGATTCTCATTGACTATCAGTCTGGCACATAGAGGGGGCTTTGGGGAAAGCAATAAAACTGACCATGATCCCAGTGGCAAGATGCTACAAGTCACATTATTTTGCTGCATCATGCTACCACTAGTTATGTGTACAGATTTGCGTCAATCCACTCCTTTCTACCGCCTGCACTGGCAAAACTTATGAGGCGTGTACTGTCTTTAATTTGACTGTGCGCACTTGAAATAAAGAATGAGCCGAGACATTTCAGCATATCATTTTAAATGAAATTGCTGTTCCTGTGAAATTATATTGCCTCTACTTAACTAAAATATGATTTTGTGGATTTACTATATTTAAGTAAAAACAAATTCATCTAAGAAGACCCATCACATCTCCAATTAGAGTAGCTCTCCCTCTACCGGGCCATAACGCATTGGAATTTACAGACCTAATAGAGATGATTTGGTGTTTGTTCTCAGGAAATATCACTTATGAACATTTTTACAGCCATGCAGCGCTAACAGTCAGTATTAAATGTCACATCGAGAATGGCTCACATCTGTTCAGCTATTCAACATTCTGAAGTAGAATGATGGAGGCAGACCACAGCACTGGTGCTTAAATGATCACTTTTGTATATTAAAATGTAGTTAAGTCTAGTTCTTCACAGTTGTTTTTTCAAGGACATGAACATGTAGTATAGTAGCACATTCTCATATTTTTAACCATTTGCTAGAACAAAGTGATGAATAAACATGACTTGTTGGAGGCATAGTAACATATTTTAGGGCAAGTGTTACACCACCAATGCATGGATAGAAATTCATCTGATTGAAGAACTGAAAATTGAAAAAACTACATTTTTCTGCTTGTTCTGTTGTGAGAAAGTTTGAGAATTTAGAGTCTGACTGTCTTGACTGTCGTCACCTGCTGTTTCTACTCTATGGTTCTACTCATGGTCCTTGCTCTACCTCAGAAGAAGTGCGTGCGCACGAAACACGTCAGTAGGAGCCTGTGGACGTCATTTCTTCACTGGTTCTGCAGAGTCACCCGTGGGCACTAAGTGATTGATCCTTGGAACACGCACTCTTATTTTCGCCATCTGGTTGACCAACAGAAGTTGATGATCATAGTTCACCCAATAAAGTTCTGTCAACTTTTTCAACCACTCTGTGCTACTGCACCTGCCTTTTGGCAGTCGATGCCCTTGACCAGTCAACCACTAATTATGCCAAGGGTTCTGGGACACCAAACGAATCCTCCTCATGCTTCATCCCTGGCAGACACAATGATTTAAGTGACAGTTGCTTTCAGGAATCTTGTATAGCAGATGCTCATTTCCGTGCAGCAGGTGCTCATTCTTTAGGCGTATGTGTATACTCCTGCACAACAAGATGAGCAAGGACTAAAAATGCACACATGGATGAGCACTGGTGCATATGTGAGAGCATGTACATGTTCACATAGCCGTGCACACGCATGCACAGATCTTGGCGCCCAGCAGCCTATTTAACCACTTGCCTACTGGGCACTTTTATCCCCTTTCTGCCAAGGCTAATTTTTAGCTTCCAGCACTCTCACACTTTGAATGAAAATTGTGCAGTCATGCAGCACTGTACCCGTATGAAATTTTTATCATTTTTTTCACACAAATAGAGCTTTCTTTTGGTGGTATTTAATCACTACTGGGTGTTTTATTTTTTGCACTATAAACAAAAAAAGAGCAAAAAAAATTGAAAAAAAAAAAGTTTTTCTTTGTTTCTATTATAAAATTTTGCAAACAGGTAATTTTTCTCCTTCACTGATGTGCGTTGATGAGGCTGCACTGATAGGCAGCACTGATGGGCACTGATAGGCAGCACTGATGGGCACTGATGAGGTGGCACAGATAGGCAATACTGATGGGCACTGATAGGCTGCACTGATGAGGCGGCACTGGTGGGCACTGATGAGCAGGCACTGACATGCACCAATGATGGGCACTGATAGGAAGCACTGATGGGCGACACTGACTGGTGGCACTGACTGACAGCACTGACTGGTGGCACTGACTGACAAGACTAACTGGTGGCACTGATGGGCAGGACTGCTGGGCTGCACTGATGGGTGGCACTGCTGGGCACTGTGTTTGGCACTGCTGGGCGGCACTGCTGGGCACTGATCATCAGTGCTCTGATGATCAGTGCCGATCTGTTCTGTGACATTTGCTGGTTATCGACAGTACATTCCTCACGCTGTGACAGCATGAGGAAAGTGCAGCCGATAACAGGCAACTGTATTTAGCCTGGCTTCAGTGCTGGATTGTCTTCAGCTCTAGTTCTTGTGCTCCTGGTTCTTTAAAGTCTGCTAACCTTGTTCCTGACCCGGCTTTGTCTGACACCTCTCTTGGATCACCTCTACCTGTTATGTCTGCTGCTTGCTTGTGTTACCAACCTTGGCTTGGATTTCTGAATACGTTTCTGCCTCCTGACTTGCCAACACGTTACCGACTTCTGCCTTTTACTGACCTAGAACTTGATCCTGACCCTGCACCTGTCAGCCTGGCTGCTGCTGAACAAGGCTTGTGACCAGGCTCCATACTGCCTCTGGAAGGATTCCCATGTTGCCAAGCTTCAGTTCATTAACAACAGCTTCCTGGCACCTGCACCCTGAACTGCCCCAATAGTCCCTATCCCTACTACCAGGGGTGCTTGGCTGAATGAGGACACCCTCGCCATCTTTGGCTCCACAGTCAGGTACATGACAGTTGCACTACATGCAGTGATCAGACCTTGTATTCTTTCATTGCTGGAATGAATAAAATGAATGGTACTATTTACAGGTTTTATTTAGTCACAGCAATAGACATGCAATATAATGTCACCTTTACCCGTCTAAGGGTAACCTTGTCAGGTCCCAAAACATGGCATGTCCAGGGGCGGACTGACAACTCATGGGGCCCCCGGGCAATAAATAGGGGATCATGGGGCCCCTGTGTCCTTGCCCAAACTCAAAAAAGCCTATGAAAAAGGTACCAGGAGCATCTCATGGGGCCCTCTACTGACCCCGGACCCTCGGACAGTGCCCGAGTTTCCAAATGGTCAGTCCGCCCCTGGGCATGTCTATCACTGTCGTTAAATGACAGCTCTTGCTGAGCAGTCTCTGGTGTGCTGGTGACAGTGATTGTACAAAGGTACTCCTTCTAGAGATTCCATAATCCTCCTTACAGCACTCACTCAAAACTAGAATACCGGCTTTAGGTGGGGCTGACCTTTAACAATGCAACGGAGATGAAACCCTTCTCAAATCAGCGGCACTCTTTGCGTTAGTGAATCTAATAACGTATGGCTAAGTATTTGTCTTTATTTACAATGAAAGCACATTTAATTAAGATGTTACATCTTGCTCTGAGAAAGGGAAAAAAATACCTTTGTCTATCAGCACTGTTCTTTTCAGTGTTCTCTGAGGTGAATTCTTATTGCAGGTGATTAGAGTTTATTAAAACACTCTTATCACTGTCTGATGACTGCAGTGGAGTCTCTGCCTTGTACAGTAAGCAGATGATAGATTATAGAAGTTATGCCAGGATATGTCTCTCATTGTTGAGTCCTATATCCATGTAGACTCATTTCATGACTAAAAAAAATAAATAAATAAATTCTTAACAACCGGTAACCTTATAGCTAACACATTAGACCCCGGAAAGTACAAAAACAAAGCAAAAGTCTCTCTCAGTGTCCGTACAGTGAAATGCCCCTACTCAGCCCATTTGGGTCAGTAGGGGCTCCATGAGATGCCCATGGTACCTTTTTCATAGGCTTTTTTGAGTTTGGGCAAGGACACAGGGGCCCCATGATGCCCTATTGCCCATGAGTTGTCAGTCCGCCCTTGCCCATACTCTCATGTGAAAAATGTCTCCTTCTTACTCAGTGTTCAACCATACGTGATTCTTATTCCATCTTCTACTTGGTATCCTCAAAAAAAATTACATAAACACACACTGCGTTATCCTCAGTATAAACACAACTATATTGAAAAATTCGCACTCACAAAATGTGTAGCAAATCCGTGCTTATTCACTCCATCATGTGATCACTTCTATACGCCTGTAATTCCTACCCAGGGGCGGACTGACCATTTGGAAACTCAGGCACTGCCTGAGGGCCCAGGGTCAGTAGGGGGCCCCATGAGATGCCCCTGGTACCTTTTTCATAGGCTTTTTTGAGTTTGGGCAAGGACACAGGGGCCCCATGATCCCCTATTGCCCGGGGGCCCCATGAGTTGTCAGTCTGCCCCTGTTCCTACCCTTACCCTCTATGTATATATATAGATGTCTTATAGCAGGTACCACCAATAGAAATCTTCCAATCACAACTTCTTCTTTTCTGTGCTCCCTTCCATAGGAATATACCCTCCAGAAAAAAATGATATATAGTGTAATACTATCAATAAGTCAAAAGTGTCCTCTCGTGCTCCACTCTTAAATCAATGGTGACCACCAGTGACACGTGATAAATCACTCCACAACTCACAGACCATGCACCTTACCGGATTTCATGACTAAATTATGGTACGCCCGCTTCACGTCTAAAACAAAGTGAGCCTGTACTTTATTTTAAACTTTTAAAAATAAACGTTTTGAGTAACTGATGGTATCACACATACCTGCTTTAATTTTAAGGATCCAAAATAAGATTTTTGTACTCCTCTCTAATGTAAAGCTGAACCAAACCCTCCTTATATTCAAAGTCAAGGGAGCGGCCATCTTAGCTGCGGTTTGCCATAGTGCTGCTCATATGACTGGTTATAACACCAGCAGTGCTTCAACTATATTCATGTAGCACCCTCCTAGATAGGTGCTAGGTTAAGTAAATTTAGTTCTTTAGATCAGGGGTCTTCTCTTCATCCGGCCCTTGAGGCACTGTTCCTTTCACTGAGAGTAACAATGGGGCACATTTTCTCCCACTGACACCAACGATGGGGCATTGTTTAACCCCACTGATGCCAGGATAATTTCTACTCCCATTGACCACACTCTGGCCCCCCTAAACTTTGAAAAACTGTAAACTGGCCCTTTGTTTAGAAAGTTTGGCGACCCCTGCTTTAGATGCTTCATTCCCCTGACAACACTGATTGGTGGCGAAACATGTTGGGCAGGACCTAGTGGTGATGTCATATACATGCAACTCGAGGCCTTGGAGTCTGTTTCTTTTGTGCTCCTATACTTCTTATGTTTGTGAGTGTATGTCTGCTTATTTTAACCACTTGCCCTCCTGAGGATTTACCACCCTTCCTGACCAGGCCGTTTTTTGCGTTATGGTACTGCATTACTTTAACTGACATTTGCGCGGTCATGCAACACTGCACCCAAATTAAATTTATGTCCTTGTTTTCCCACGAATAGAGCTTTCTTTTGGTGGTATTTGATCGCCTGTGCGTTGTTAATTTTTTTTTTGCGCTATTAAAAAGAAAAAGACCACTGCACCCAAATTAAATTTACGTCTTTTTTCCCCCATGATTAGAGCTTTCTTTTGGTGGTATTTGATTGCCTGTGTGTTTTTTATTTTTTGTGCTATATAAAAAAAGACCGACAATATTGAGAAAAACAGTATTTTTGACTTTTTGCTGTTAAACATGTCCAGTAAAAAAATGTAAAATGAAAATATATTCTGCTACATGTCTTTGCTAAAAAAAATCCAATACGTGTAAATTAATTGGTTTATAGCGTCTACAAATGGTGGTATATATACTGGGATTTACAAAAAAATTTTCACTAGTAATGGGGGCGATCAATGAGTTATAGTGGGACTTCGGTGGGCATTCTGACCCTGGGGGGAACTGACTAGGTGTCACTGACATCCCCAGTGACACCAATACAGTGATCAGTGCTAATAAAAAGCACTGACACTCTACTAATGGCATTGGGCAGGAAGGGGTAACATATGGGGCGATCAAAGGGTTAACTGTGTGCTGTTTTACTGGGGTCTGTGTGTGTGTGTTCTTCACTGTAAGCACATGGCTTTGCATGGCTCTGCTATGCAAAACCATGCATAGCCGTGTGCAGGACCTGACAGGGGAGAGAACTGTATTGTTTACTTACAGTTCTCTCCCTCTATCGGTAATGCTCCTTGATCACCAGGTGCCAGTAATCACTGGCCTGGACCTGGTGATTGACAGCCAAGGCTGCGAATAGCGGCGCAGGTATGGCACACACTTGCCCTGCGCGCGCCCCCTACCCGGAAATGCAAAATCACACATATATACATGATTTTGCACACCCCTGTAGCAGTATATCTTTTGTAGAGCAGTGGGAAAGCGGTTAAGTAGGTTTAGTCCTTTAGATGCACCATTCCCTTGACAATGTGGACATTGTTCATTGTGTCCCCATGTAGCTCAGGATATCATTTTCTGCTGCAAGGACTGTGCTAAGAATATATAAGCAGAAGATAGGCTTCCTCAAGTTACTACTTAACATTAATGGAGTATCCCACATTTACTTCACATCCATCCAAGTTCAAGTTTTTAATAAACCAGCATAAAAGAAAACCCCTAGACTAATCATTGAACCAGAAGACTGACTGAGACTGTGTGCCTGACTGCTAGTACCCTTACTAGGGAAAGAACCTTGGGACCAAATCAGCAGTCCATTGAGGGGGTGAGCGCTATATTAACATAAACAATATTAACATAAACAACATAAAACAAATTGTGCAAAGCTAATAAAAGACCAAGGCACTGTAATTTGTTTAGTGATGTCCAAGTTTAAGACCCATGTGCTTCAATACCATGCAGCAATTATCTTCAAGTGCAAGCCCATCACCGACAATTAACAGAGCAAAAAAATAACTTACAGAGATACACTATATTGGGACCTTCCTCCAAATAATTAAATTCAGGTTTTCCAATCACCTTCATGGCCACAGGTGTATAAAATCAAGCACTTAGGCATGCAGACTGGCTCTACGAATATTTGTGAAAGAATGGGTCTCTCTCAGGAGCTCAGTGAATTCAAGCGTGGTACTGTGATAGGTTGCCACCTGTGCAATAAGTCCATCCGTGAAATTTCCCTGCTACTAAATATATAATATATGTATTATATATATATAATATATAATATTCCACGATCAACTGTAAGTGGTATTATAACAAAGTGGAAGCAACTTGGAAAAACAGCAACTCAGCCACCAAGTGGTAGGCCACGTAATATGACAGAGTGGGGTCAGCACATGCTGAAGCGCACAGTGAGCAGAAGTCGCCAACTGTCTGCAGAGTCAATAGCTAAAGACCTCCAAACTTCGTGTGGCCATGCAGGGGGTTTCCATGGCCGAGCATCTGCATCCAAGCCTTACATCACCAAGTATAATCCAAAGTGTTGGATGCAGTGGTGTAAAGCATGCCACCACTAGACTCTAGAGCAATGGAGACATGTTCTCTGGAGTGATGAATCACGCTTCTCTGTCTGGCAATCCGATGGACATGTCTGGGATTGGTGGTTGCCTGGAAAACGGTACTTGCCTGACTGCATTGTGCCAAGTGTAAATTTTGGTGGAGGGGGGATTATGGTGTGGGGTTGTTTTTCAGGGGTTGGCTTGGCCCCTTAATTCCAGTGAAGGGAACTCTTAGGGCATCAGCATACCAAGACATTTTGGACAATTTCATGCTCCCAACTTTTTGGGAACAGTTTGGGGATGGCCGCTTCCTGTTTCAACATGACTACGCACCAGTGCACAAAGCAAGGTCCATAAAGACATGGATGAGCATGTTTGGGGTGAAGGAACTTGACTGGCCTGCACAGAGTCCTGACCTCAACCCGACAGAACACCTTGAGATGAATTAGAGTGGAGACTTCATGCCAGGCCTTCTCATCTGACATCAGTGCCTGACCTCACAAATGCACTTCTGGAAGAATGGTCAAACATTCCCATAGACACCCTCCTAAACCTTGTGGACAGCCTTCCCAGAAGAGTTATTATTATTTAATATTATATCGAATTTATATAGCACCAAAGGGTTTACTCAGCGCTGTACAATAGAGGGGGGGAACAATACAAGAAACAGAACAGCAACAACAACAGTACACGAGGGGTTAGAGGGCCCTACTCTTTTGAGCTTACAATCTAGGAGTTGAAGCTGTTATAGTCACAAAGGGTGGGCCAACTCAATATTGAACCCTATGGACTAAGACTGGGATCCCATTAAAGTTCATGTGCGTGTAAAAGCAGACGTCCCGATACTTTTGGCAATATAGTGTATATTGCACTCAGTATGTATTTGTCTGGATCCACATCAAGGAACTTCTCTCCCTTTACCAGCCAGGACACAGATGGAAGTATAGCGTCCAACAAGCGGATCTCACAAGCACCAGCAGAGCTTGGCTACGATACCCCTGATCCTCTCAACCGTATTAGACATCTCCAAAAAGGTCAAGAGAGAACTCTCTTTACCCCTGAAGACGTCCTATTGGGTGGAGTCTGTTGTGCACACTGACTTCTACGGTGGAGGTCTCCTGGTGTTCTAGCTGATTTTTTTGCTTGTTTTTTCATTTTAATCAAGGAAACTCTTTTTTGAAAAAGGCATTTATAAAATACAAATGAGCTGTGCAAGTGACACCATACATTAGTACATCAGGGAAAAGACAATACCCATGTAAATCTATCAAAACATCCATTCAGTGAGGCACAACTCAATTGTTCTCCCTTCAGAGAAAACAAGACATATATTATTCAAATCCAAAGAACAAGTTTGCTCCTATAAAGGCTCATATACAATCAGAGATTGGGAGTTCAGTGATAAATATTAGGAGAAACAATGATTTACATATTAAATTTATGCATGAGGCAGTGCACTGTACAAAAGAAGTTAACAGCTATAAGTCTTCAGATTCATTCACATTACATGTAGAGGGTTGTTCTAACCATCTGTCCCAGATCTTATAATATTTAGCTGGACACCTTCTGTGAATATAAATAACTTTCTTATAAGGTAGAGTAAGATTAATAGCGGCAATCCAGTGTTGAATTGTCGGGGGTGAAGCCCTAAGCCAAACCCTTGCAATTAGCATTCTGGCAACAAAAAGTGTTTCTTGTAGAAATATGTGTAAATGTTTATCAGTGTCTCAGTTAGGAAGGAGACCCAGGAGGCATTATTTAGGCATTGGGTTAGTGGAGAGCCCACGTGATCATGCAGAAACCAAACCACCTGTGACCAGTATCCTCGTTTTTGGCTTGTTTTTATTCTTCCTTCTGAAGAAGTGGACTAGTTCTGTTAAATATGTAGAGTCAACACCATCCCCCAGAATTATATCTTCTTACGGGGTGGAGTTACAATAATTATGACCAGGGGCGGACTGACCATTTGGAAACTCGGGCACTGCCCGAGGGCCCGGGGTCAGTAGGGGGCCCCATGAGATGCCCCTGGTACCTTTTTCATAGGCTTTTTTGAGTTTGGGCAAGGACACAGGGGCCCAATGATCCCCTATTGCCCGGGGGGCCTCATGAGTTGTCAGTCCGCCCATGATTATGACTAATGTACAGTAATTTGCTAGCTCATGCCATTGAATTCATGTGGTTTTAGAATGAATCCATTTACATGTTTGAAACAAAAATCTTTTATTTTTTTTGTATTAATAAAAATATATTATTTTTACTATTTTGTTGTTAACCACTTTACTGCTGCCCTATAGCAGAGATACTGCTACAGGGCAGCAAGGGTGAACAAAATCACGTATACGTGCGAGCCGTGCTACCATTTGCGGCCGCGGCTGTCAATCACTGGTCCCGGACAGAGATTGACCGCTGGCGCCCAGTGATTATCGAGCATCTCCGATGAGGAGGAGGACTGTTTTGTTTACTAACAGTCCTCCTCCCTGCACAGCCATCCAAAGCAGTGTGCTTACAGTGAAGCACACTGATATGGCCCCCTAGTAAAACACTCCCTGTACACAGTTAACCCTTTCATCGCCCCTCATGTTAACCCCTTCCTGCCCAGTGCCATTAGTACAGTGCAGGGGCGGACTGACCATTTGGATACTAGGGCACTGCCCGAGGGCCCGGGGTCAGTAGGGGGCCCCATGAGATGCCCCTGGTACCTGTTTCATAGGCTTTTTTGAGTTTGGGCAAGGACACAGGGGCCCTATGATCCCCTATTGCCGGGGGCCCCATGATTTGTCATTCTGCCCCTGGTACAGTGTCAGTGCTTTCTTTTAGTACTGACCATTGTATTGGTGTCACTGGGGATGTCAGTGGCACCAAGTCAGTTCCCCCCAGTTTCAGAATGTTCACCGCAGTCTTGCAGTCCCGGTATAAGTTGCTGATCGTTGCCATTACTAGTAAAAAAAAAATTCCAGTATCTATACTGCCATTTGTAAATGCTATAATTTGCATGTAACCAGGGGCGGACTGACCATTTGGAAACTCGGGCACTGCCCGAGGCCCCGGGGTCAGTAGGGGCCCCATGAGATGCCCCTGGTAACTTTTTCATAGGCTTTTTTGAGTTTGGGCAAGGACACAGGGGCCCCATGATCCCCTATTGCCCGGGGGCCCCATGAGTTGTCAGTCCGCCCCTGCACATAACCAATTGACTTACACGTATTGGGATTTTGTTTTAGCAGAGACATGTAGCAGAGTACATTCTGGCCTAAATGTATGCCGAAATTTGATTTTTTTTATTTTTTTAATGGACATGTTTAACAGCAAAAAGTCAAAAATATTGTTTTTTTTCACAAAATTTTTGGCCTTTTTTTTTTGTAATAGCTCAAAAAAAAATTAAAAACGCACAGGCAATCAAATACCACCAAAAGAAAGCTCTATTCGTAGGAAAAAAAGGACGTATATTTAATTTGGGTGCAGCGTTGCATGACCGTGCAATTGTCAGGTAAAGTAACGTAGCGCCGTAACGCAAACAAATGGCCTGGTCAGGAAGGGGGGTAAATCCTCTGGATGACAAGTGGTTAAAATAAACAAGGACAAGCCGTGAACAAAAAAAAAATTGTAACCTTGTTGTGCCTCAAAAGCGATGCTTCTTCAAATCCTTTGCTTATGCATCACCCTCTGCTAGTCACAATTAAGAGAAATTAAGTTAGTCTACCTTTATTATCAGGATAGGAATTGATGTGAGATACTACAGCAATCATTTTTGGACACACACTGTTCATATGCACCTGGAACTGTCAAGCTTTGCTCTGATGTATTGCTGTAAGCATCCTCTGGAACAATTATTGACTAAAGCAATTTGAATCAAGCTCCCTTTTTCAGATGACAACATTCTTTGCACAACAAAACACTTGACAGCAAATGTACTTACTAATAAAACTGTATACAGCCTTCAAGATCAAAACATTAGGAATTATAGAAACATTTAAAGCCCACCAAAGATCTATTCTATGACCCCCCCCCCATTTTACCTAGGATACCACTTTTAGTATAACCCATGACAGCAGCTATAAATGCCAGAAGAGGCCAGTGTAGTGTTTGTCTTGTAAAATTGTATTCAATAATGGTGTTTTTTAAGTATAATTAAAGTGGTTGTAAACCTCAGACATGAAATATAAAAAAGGCAAATCCCTCTATAGCAGTGGTTCTCAACCTGTGGGTCGCGACCCCTTTGGGGGTCGAACGACCCTTTCACAGGGGTCCCCTAAGACCATCAGAAAACACATATTTCCGATGTGTAAAGAGCAGCTACTGTGTAGAAAGCAGCTGCTGTGTTGAAAGCAGCTACTCTGTTAAAAGCAGCTACTGTGTTGAAAGCAGCAGTATTGGAGGTAAAACGACACTCATGAATTATAATTACTGGGTAAATAATTTTATGGTTGGGGGTCACCACAACATGAGGAACTGTATTAAAGGGTCACGGCATTAGGAAGGTTGAGAACCACTGCTCTATAGTATAAACATATAGAGCACTAAGTATAATTTCTGTCTGCTGACCCATTCCTCTGATGTCTGCATGAGTCACTTCCAGGGGTGGACCAGGGGCGGACTGACCATTTGGAAACTCGGGCACTGCTCGAGGGCCCGGGGTCAGTAGGGGGCCCCATGAGATGCCCCTGGTACCTTTTTCATAGGCTTTTTTGAGTTTGGGCAAGGACACAGGGGCCCCATGATCCCCTATTGCCTGGGGGCCCCATGAGTTGTCAGTCCGCCCCTGGGGTGGACTGACCATTGGGGAACTCGGACACTGCCTGAGGGCCCGGGGTCAGTAAGGGGCTCCATGAGATGTCCCTGGTACCTTTCATAGGCTTTTTTGGGTGTGGTTTGAGTGTGGGCAAGGACACAGGGGCCCCATGATCCCCTATTGCCCGGGGGCCCCATGAGTTGTCAGTCCGCCCCTGGTCACTTCTGACATGTTTTCCTGACACCAAGAGAAAAAAGTTGACGAGGAGGGACCTCCAGCACACAGCTTGTGATTGACAGCCTCAACTCTGTTCCTGTGTGCTGTGTAAAGGGGATTTGTCTATTCCATCCAATCAGTTCACAGAGCTCTCTTTACTGAGCACTGCAGTGTGGTATTTCAGCTTTCCACCCCGTTTTCTGAAATCTCAGACAAGTTAAATAAATTCTGCACTTTGAACAGATGTAGAGAAGAGAAAACAGTTAAAACAGATAAACAGGTACAACTTATGTAGGAGGATCTGTTTCATCAATGTGTATCACCTGAGGCCAGTCACTTCACTGGGTAAATGTAAGGGTTAAGACAGAATTTTTTTTTTTTGGATAGAGAGATGGTGATCAGCCTACTAGATATAGGTGGCCTCAGGTTTAGGAGGATTTGTTTCATCTCTGTGTATCACCTGAGTCCAGTCACTTCGCTAGGAATAAGTAAGGGTTTCCAGCTACTTTAAATCAGTTCTATGGTCACAGAATGCACTTTCATTTTTTTAACATCAACATTGTAATAACAATACAAACAGTAGTTCTTTTGACAATCCAATATAAGCTGACTTGAAAAATCTCCTTTTATGTGGTAAGTGCTGTTTATCTGCAGGGCATTGCTTTCCATAACTTCCCCGCTTCTCTGGATGCTTTCAAGCTTCTCTTCTGCTGTTTACTTTCAATTTCAGGACTACATATCCCATGGTACTTTGCTACCTGCAAGCAGTGATTCCTGTACTGACTCCGCCTCTTGAAACTCCTCCTCTCAGCACCTCTGTATTTCAAAAGGCAGGCTCTGTAAAATGTGTGACACAGCAGTGCCTGCTCACATGGCATACATGTGATAGAATTTAAATGTCAGAGACTGCTGATGTACTGCTGGAGATGGTCAGAGATTGGGGATAGGCTACAGGTGTGATTGGAAACTGGAGATACATGTTGCAGAGGACTGAGACATGTTACATGTGACTGCTAGATTTCACTGCCATTACAAACCCTTTACAAATCAATGATCCCACTACTAGCTGCTGGTGCCATTGGGTTGCAGATTGGGCACCAGAGTGGAGAATTCCACTTATCTCCTGATCTAGAAACACATAGGGGTTGGTTTACTAACACTGGATAGTACAAAATCTGGTGCAGCTCTGCATAGAAACCAATCAGATTCCAGGATTTATTGTCTAAGCTTAATTGAACAAGCTGAAGTTAGATGCTGATTGGCTACTAAGCACAGCTGTACCAGATTCTGAGTGCTTCAGGTTTAGTAAATACCCCTCTATGTAATGTAGAGAAAATCTCTCTAAAGTGAGGGAAAGTCTCCTCTTCCCCTGTATTCTTTACTGATGACAGTAAAAATTTTGATTTTCAGTTTCTGTTTCAGTGACAATAGTCCCCAGGGCAAACAAAAAGTGTGAATCAGACAGAGAGCAATAAAAACTTGACCAAAGATTCATTGCTTCTTCACTGTATCTAAAACATAAAGTGCAACTAAACCCATAACAGTAAAATCAGTCTGTATATGCAGTAAAACATGTTTGTTATACTCACTGTGGAACCTAAGGGGTTAATCCTCTACTTTGTGTAAAAAGGTTTGATCCTGTCTTCTCTGGTCCTCCCCTTCTTTCACAGTCCCCATTCCATCTGCTAATAGAACAGAGCATTGGGGGCAAGCTGCACATGCTTAGTTTGGTGTGTATTGATAGAGAGCTCTTTTTGGGGGGAGAGTGCATGTGATCAGCACAGGGTCAATCAGCACTGTCCAGACAGAGGGTCAGGGGTCCTGCAGTCTCATAGGACAGTCAGAGTAGAATGAATACTCCTTCTACAAGCTTTAACCAGTGCTCTGCTGGACACTGGTAGAAACAACAAGAATGCTTTATACAGCTGATGACAAAAAGTATTTAGCAGTTTCTATTTACTAAAATATTTGCATTTCCATGTTTTGTGTACTTTGGGAGACCAAATATAATAAATGCAGGGTCCTGGGTTTAGTAACACTTTAAACAAATATTTTAGTTTTGGATATATTTTAACTAAGCATAAAATGTAATTTAAAAAAATATGTTAATGGAGGAATCTGTTATTTTTTTCTAGTTCAGTTAGGCTGAACAAAAACAAGAACCATGTATAGCCAACTTTAGCTTTCTTATAATTCAGGGTTTCTTCACTTCTTTACAATTATTGGCAACCAATGGATGGCCTAGTATGTCCCTGTACCCTCTTCACCAAACTTCCAAAAATATTATCATTTTCATCATCATCATCATCATCATCATCATCATCATCATCATCATCATCATCATCATCACCAGTCCTATTAGGTACTGGTATGACTATAGCTTAGTTCTGTTATATATGGATAGCTAGGTATTTGGATTAGGATGCAATAGATTTTAATCTGATTTAAAAATGCTAACAATCCTATGTAAATTTTAAAAACTTGTTTAGAGAACCAGGCCCATACCCCTAACATTTTGTTTCCATACTCTCCATACCCTCTATACCCCCCTCATACCTTTTATACCCTCCTTTAAATAATCAAGAACCCAAACAGTAGGGTCCCTTAAATATTACTAAACACCATACCCCATATATCAAGTTCTAAAATTCTATAATTCTAAAATAGTACATGAATTCCAAAAATAATCAGAACCCATACTAAACAAAAAGCCCACCTTAAAGAAGAACTAAACTCTCTCAATCAACATTAACTATGTTTAATCCTTAAAGCGGAGTTCCACCCATAAGGGGAAGTTCTACTTTAAAGACTGGTCCCCCGCTCCCCATTAAGGATTGGCACCTTTGGGGAGCGGGTACCCGAATTTGACATGTACCCACTCCCACATCCGCTGCGATCACCTAGGCGATCAAAAGCGGAAGTTGTCCTCCCTCCCCGAAGTCTTGTGAGACACGTGACAGGTCCTAGAAGAGTACGGGGCCATTCATGAAGCGCAGAGCTACTCACGCATGCGCAGTGGGTACCCGGCTGTGAAGCCGCAAGCTGTTACAGCCGGGTGCCCACACTGAAGATGCCGGCACCTGGAATACAGGACGGCCTGTGAAACGGGCTGCGGCTGGGGCAATGCGGAATCGTGGGACAGGTAAGTGGCTGTTTTTTAAAAGACAGCAGCTACAGTTTTTGTAGCTGCTGACTTTTATGTTTTTACAGAGTGAGTGGAACTCCGCTTTAAATCCCTTTTTTACACTGTGGGTCCAATCAAGTCCTTCTACCAGTTTTTCAGGTGGACTAGACTGATTGGTCCATTCAATCCTATGGACAGGCAGATGTAAACAAATTTGTGTCTCTTTACTCCCGCCTACCTCCTGGTCTGATCTGGTCTGCTAAAAAAAAAGCGGAAGAAGATCCATCCTCTTCCGTTTAGGCAGATCAGATCAGAGGGTAGTCAGATATAAATGGATAGTGGAGTTCGATTATTCCCAAACTCCCATAGAGCAGAATTGGCTCAGTCCATGTTTGCTCTGCATAAACTGAGCGAACATGGACCTGTCATCTGCCCGCTCTTCTCCGATCAGCAGGGGATCTGTGAGTAGACTCCTGCTGTTTGGGACGCAGTCCACCCAATCTGAAAGTGGCCTTATGCTGCTAGCATTAGTACATTGATAGAAAAGTTTATTATAGTTACTTGTTTTAAACTTTTTTTTAAACTTTTCTTCAGTTGCTTCCTGGTTTCTGGCCTAGGCCAAAATGATATCATACATCTTAGGAGTTTTCCAGGCATTTTCTTCTATCATCTGGAGGAGAAGGGAGGGACTCTATCAGCTAAACAGACCCTCTTGCATGTATGCCTGAGCTAAGGACAGATGGAATCCAGGAAGTAAATATTACATGAATCATCTGCCCTTACTCAAGATGGCAAAGGCTGAAAATGCTAGGGTGGTGTTTTTCAAAGTGATTGCTCAAAAAAATAAAGCATGGAGACAGGGATGGATGGATGGATGAGGTTGCTTTGAATATCATAAAAGTGTTTTCAGTTTGTGGTGCTTAGATACAGTTTAATTCTGCTTTAGTCCTCATGCACACTGGATGTTTTGATAACACTGGTAACATTAGCTGCGTAAAGCCACGTTAACCACTTCCAGACCAGACACTTTTACCCCCTTCCTGATCAGGGCAATTTTCAGCTTTCAGCACTATCACACTTTGAATGACAATTGCGCGGTCATGCAACACTGTACCCATATGAATTTTTTACCATTTTTTTTAGACAGATAAAGCTTTATTTTGGTGGTATTTATTCACCGCTGGGATTTTTTTTTTTTTGCTATGCAAATGAAAAAGTCCAAAAATTTTGCAAATAAATAATATTTCATCATAAATCTTGGCCAAAATGTATTCCATTATCTTTTTAGTAAAAAAGAAAAAAATCCTAATTAGTTTATAACCAAAAATTATAATTTTCAAACATTTTTTTTTACATTTTTATTTTATTTTTTTATATTATAATTTTTAATTTATTTATTTTTTTTACATACTGTCACCCTAGCAGTACAGTGTCACCATGGTGACACTGTACTACTTTTGGGGGGTGATGAAGATTTTTTTTTTTTTTTACACTGATTGCTTTTACACCCATATAGGATGTAAAAGCAATCATTTCTCTTTCTCTCTGTCTGCATTCTTGCAGTCATTGAGAAGTACTGAGTGAGCTGTGATTGGTCACAGCTTGTCACATGGTACAAGGCTGTTGTGAATAGCCTTGTACCATGTGACCTCTGTGATCATTCACAGATTTCACACGTAGTAAGCAATGATGTCACAAGTGACATCTTGCTTACTACTTTGCATGTGATCACTGATTGGCCAATCAGCGATCACATGATCGGGACCTCGTACAGAGGTCCCGTCCGACGATCGGTGTTCCACTGTGTCCGGAGGACGCAGCGGGCACCGGATCGCAGTGCTGAGCACTCCCAGGGAGCACGCACAAGCAGGGTGCGGGGAGGCCGTTTATAAACGGCCACCCGACCCTGCACTGCCACTGTCCGGCCGTTTATATACAACGGCCGGTCAGGAAGTGGTTAAAAGCATGAGTTTTTCATCTTTTTTTAGCATCTTTGCATTAATGTTTAGTGGCGTTTTGCTGCAGTTAGCAACGTTTTCCCACGTTTGTATTTTTTAGTGTTTTTTTTTACCCCCTCAATTATTTTTGGCTAAAATTATGTCCCAAAACACTGGTTTGCGGCATTTTACCATGTTTTTCAGCATTAGAGCATTTTTTCAGCTAAAAAACTCCACTAGTCCTTTTTTTTCCAGCCAAAAAAACGTTAATTACAGTCTATGTGTGCAAGGACACATAGGATAACATGCTGGGGGGTTTGCTAGCTGTAGAAAAAAACATCAAAATCCAAAGACAGCCGCTGTAAAAACGTCAAGTGTGCGTAATGACTTAAACTGATATTTCATTTGTAGTTGACACTTTTAAAATAAATCACCCTACATCTATTTTTAGTAATTAGGGATCTAAGCAGGCTGGTCTCCTGCTCTTCTCATCCTCTTTTATCCCCATTGTGGACTTTCCCTTCCGTTGTAGAAAAGTCTCATCCTTACATGTGCATTTTCTGATGAAAAATACAGTAAGGCTCCTCAGGGGTGGTCTCAGAAGTAGGTGGAGCTAGAAACTGAGTATAGATGAATTGTTGGCAAACGTTTCAGGAGAAAAAAGAGCATTAAATATTATATATATGGGCAGCAGAGTGGCTAAATGGTTAGCATTTCCGCCTGGCAATTCTAGGGTCGTTGGTTCGAATCCCAGCCACGGCACCTCTTGCCTGGAGTTTGCATGTTCCCCCTGTCACTGTGTGGGTCTCCTCCGGGTACTCCGGGTTTCCTCCCACACTCCAAAGACATGCTGGTAGGTTAATTTGATCCTGTCTAAATTGGCCCTTGTATATGAATGTGAGTTAGGGACCTTAGATTGTACACCCCTTGAGGGTTAGGGACTGATGTGACTGTATAATATATATATAAAGCGCTGCGTAAATTGACGTCGCTATATACATACCTATAATAAATAAATACAATTTTTATTACAGTAGAGTGGGAATAATGAAAGTTATATATGATTTTATTTACGCAGGATTACACAACATTTTTAGTGTTGTTTAGCGCTTCCATCTTTTTCAAACACTTTGATAAATTTGTTGGGTAAGTCTTTGGAGTTTGTTAGAAAGTTTTATGATGTCTTTTGAGCAACAACGTTCTTTGATGTTAAGGCTTGCTTGATACCGAGAGTGAAGAGAGTGTATTCCTGGTTCCTCTGAACAGTCCATAATTGTAAGAATGAAGAAGTTTGTTACTCCTTGCCAGTTAGTTACATTCCCATTGACTGCCTCATAGACAATCTCAGATGTACAGTATGTCTAAGGGGCCCATCTATTATTTATTGATAACTCAGCTGCATGCCCCCAGATACATTCTTTTCTTTTAATAAAACAGTAGCATTGATTGCACTGCCAGCATCCCTGCATGAAAGGATGATCTTTCACCTATTTCAAATTATTTTACATGAGATGTTTTGTATTATCAGTTAAGTGCTCGGGCCGTGTCATGTCTAGGTCCCGCAGGTTGAACGTTCTGCTAATAAATGAAAGGTCTTCAATAGAGTGAAAAGTATCAGCCTCAAAAGCGCAGTAAATTTGAATAAGACATCTCTTTAACCAGGACCTGCTGAGCTGCTGACCCCTTTAAAGAATCAGCTTTTGTCATGGAACTATTTAATGAGGTAGCATTGTGACTCTTTTTTCTTTAAAGAAATTTAATTAGCTGTTTGTGTGGCAGTGAAGGTTTAGTTAAATGTTAGTAAAGGGGCAGAGGGGTAATTGCTCCAGGACCACACTGATCTGTAGGTATGATGACAAGAACTTAGGTTGACGCAGCATAGTGGTTAAAGGTATATCTCAAGCACAAACATTTTCCTTTGTCACTTTTTATAATGAAGACACAAGAAATGTCTTCAAAGTGAGGGGAAATGTGCCATTAGGCCCCTTTCACACGACGGGTCTGATCGGGTCCATCTGTCAGTTTTTCAGGATGGTCCATTCACCCCTATGGACTTGTGTCTGTTAACACCTGCCAACCTCCAGGTTCAATACGGTTCACCAAAAAAAAAAGAAAAAAAGTCTAGTCTGTCCTGTTTCATTTAGGTGGATTAGATTAGAGGGAAGCCAGGTGTAAATGGACAGCAGAGTCTGTTTGCACCCAGCCACCCATAGAGCAGTTCAGGTACTGTCTCTGTCCACTCTGCAGAAACTGAGTGGACAGGGACCTCTCATCTGCCCATTCTGCTCCGATCAGCAGGTGAAGTCTACTTTCTCCACTGTAGGTGGCGCTCGACTTGAGTGGTACTGCAGCTGGAGAAGAAGTCAAGAGAAATTTGGTTTCTTCATGATTTCTTGGGTCACTGAAAAGTGATCTGGTTGGATGTCGCTGTCCCATGTGACTCTGGAGGCCATCTTGGGTCAGATAGATTCATTTTAAGACCCTGGTTCACAGCTTGGAGTGCTGTGGATAGTGTAGGGACAGGTCACCCATTTGCCAAGGAAAGCGAATAGAGGTAAGGAAAGGTTTTGGATGAGTAGAGAAAGGCTAGGCATACTCCATCCTTCATCAGAATCCTCCCCATTGGATTCAGACTGGCTAGGCTGCATTCCTCCCTCAGAGACAGACGCTGTCAGTGCATCAGAACCTGCTCCATTCTACATTTGTCACCCTGATGCAAATAAATATCCAAATACACAAAATAAATAATGAATACAAAATTAGTAGATTTTCTGGCCGCCACGATAATACTTCCCCCCTGGGAAGACACAGATATATATGGCAACCCCAGCGTCCAAATCCACTATACAAGAAATAGTCCCCTTTAACAGTCACATTAGGTGTTTGTGTTATAAGATCTCCAATTCTCCAAAGGTTTTCACCATCTGAATCATTAAAATGTCCCAATTCATGTGTAGCATAAACTTGTGCACTCCTCTTCCTCCTTTCTTAGAATAGTGTTCTTTCCTCATGCAAAAATGTACAAAAATGCATTTAGTGCATTATCTCTTAAATATATAGAAAAAATATAATATTACACTCACATAGAAGTGCCATTATTGTGCCAACTTATCCATCATGTGACAACAATCCCTATCCGTTATCCTTACTCTTACCCTCCAATCCAAATATCCTTGCTTCTATTTAAAAAAAGGATGTTGTAAATATCTTCCTTTTCTTTCTCTTCTTTACTTCATAATGTGATACACCCCAAAAAAACAGAAATCATATAGTATAGTACTTCCAATCAGATATTGAACAATAGTGTCAGTGTTTCAATCTTTGTGATCACCATAAACCTGTGCTCCATCCACCTTAGGTGCCCCACCACCTCACGGCTCATGCACCTTAACAGATCCTCCTAGGATTGGAGCATAGTAATCTCATAGACTACTGCTGAGCCTCCTGAAACTCCTGTATTGCCAGTTTTCCACTCCACTGTTATCCATATGCAACCAAGCCAAACATAGGCAGACCGCAGTGTAGCAAATTAAAACAAGCTGTTTTTTTTAAATAAAAAGCACTTACAATGTATAAAAAAATGCCAGCATACAACACCTGAATTGGACCTATACCCAGATGGCAGCCGCTGGACTTCCGGGTTGCATCTGACTTACTGACGCGTTTTGTCATTATGACTTTGTAAAAGGATGTTACATTCGTAATGATGAAACGTGTTAGCCAGTGATGTCAGACACAATTCACATTATATCACAAGTGTAATAAAAGCGCCACACCCTTAATACTTTAAAGCAGCAATTCCACCTCAAAGAAACCAAATAAATTTCTTAGTGCTATAACTTAAATAAAGGAATGCGCTAAAACCACAAACTATTCCTAATTTAGTGTAGAAACATTAGTGCAAAAGATATATATATCTATTCTCAATTAATATCAAAAAATATCAAAATTATGTGCAAAACTATTTTTTAGTGCATAAGTAATTTAAATAATTAAATTTGTGAATATAAAAATTGTCCAATTTTGAATTTCTTCAAATGTCCAAACAAATCCTTTTCAAATTCAGGTGCTCTCAAAGAAATTGTGCCAAAATCCACCACCAAAGTAAAGTTGGGTAACTCACCAGAGCTCCATGCTGATCAATCTCTAGATCAGCAAAAAACGCTTTTTGCTCTGGGAGCAGATGCAATAAATCAACTTCTCAGGTGTGATGATCAATAGCTACACAATCATCCATAAGGTAGGTATCCACCACTCAATATAACGGTTCCAGGAGCATTATATCACTCTCTCTTTTTATATCTCTCCACCGTGGTCATGTTTGGGAATGAAAGAAAAAATCATGGTGCAGCCAGTTTTTTTATATAAGTATCCAACAATTTAATAAAGATTTACACTCACAAAAAGGGTGTCTTCACCGACACCAGTATAACAGCATAAAACAGCAAATGGTATAACAGTCTCCTGTTCCCCGCACACTCACTACAGCGCTCGTGACTCAATCCTCTCCACAGACGTCAGCATCCAGCAAGCCAAGCCCTACTAGTTTCGTCATGAATGATGTCTTCAAGGGGCGGTCTGGATGCAGACGTCGGCTCCTCTCTAATTCACATTATGAAGTAAAGAAGAAAAAGAAAAGGAAGAAATTTACAAGATCCTTTTTTTTATTACATATTTTTTTATATATAGAAGTGAAGATATTTGGATTGGAGGGTATGAGTAAGGATAACGGATAGGGATTGTTGTCACATGGTGGATGAGTTGGCACAATAATGGCACTTCTATGTGAGTGTAATATTATATTTTTTTCACTATATTTAAGAGATAATGCACTATATGCGTTTTTTGTACATTTTGCATGAGGAGAGGACCCTATTCTAAGAAAGGAGGAAGAGAAGTGCACAAGTTTATGCTACACATGAATTGGTATATTTGTTATATTGATTGAGATGGTGAGAACCTTTGAAGAATTGGAGATCTTATAGCATGAACACCTTATGTGACTGTTAAAGGGGGCTATTTATTGTATAGTGGATTTGGACGCTGGGGTTCCCCGTATATGCTGAAGAATTGTCAAAGCAGGTTGCACCCTTAAAATTGTGCAGGAAACTGTCAGAATTGGCATTCACCACATGAACTATCATCATTACACAATTATTAGGTATGATTTGTTTTTTGTGCACGGTGAGGTTTGAGCAGTCGTACGGCACAATTATATTCAGTGTTTAAAGGTATAGAAAAAGCTTCTGGGTGGTGAAGGTCAGACCAGGCCGAGACCTTCCTAGAAGTGCTTCTTTGTGGCTCTAAGGGGAGAATCCCATGCTCTAAGCACCTCAGGGAGACTTTGGGGTGAAACTATGTTGGGCAGGTGAGTGATTCCCCACCATGAGGACATTTATGTGAAGGGCATGCAGTCCAGCACAGCTTCACAATAATAGTAGGTTAATGAACCCTCCACTTCCCTGACTCATACCTACCACTCTTAACAACTGTACAACATCTGTACAATCCAGTAGAACTTGAAATGTTTTATGTTAATCACTTCTTGTTCAGCAGATTTTGGTGTGTCTTTAAATGAAACAAAAATGTTTGCCTGTTATCTTTTTTATATGATACTTTCATATGTCTATGTATTTTCTGATCAGTCTTCCCTATCATTTCAAAAACTCTTTCAAAGGGTTTTTAATCAACAAAGTGCCAGTCCTTACCTCTGCATTTTTAAGTTTCACTGAACAGGGACTTAATTAAGATAATCACAGATGGTCAAACATTGGATGGTTTAAGTCAATTGCAGAACTGCCAGCTATATAACATTTATTTGCATAGTTTCATCCTCATCCAGCATCTTAAATAAGGGTTTTTCTGCAAAAGCAAAATAAATATCTCTCCTAAGCAATATTTATAATAAAAAATGAATTGATTTCGAAATTTGACCAACCAAGCCTTCAATATCACCTCATGTTGCTACAAAAAAGACTTTTTGTGGACAGGAATCTTCTTTTCTTTCCAGGTCACAATGCTCATTTCTTTTTCGATTATATTTCTTGCACGATTCTCCCATCATTGATTATAAATTCATTGGTTTTTTAAAAAAAATTCTAACATGCTCAATCACTCAAATTTGATGGCCTCACGAAGATCGGCCATCACTAATGGTGTGGAATTCGAATTAAAATTCTACGTTACAATTTTCGAAAGAAAATTCTTTTGGAATTCGACCCATGTATGGCCAGCTTTACTCACTGTATTATGTCTATGGGAGATATTGGTATTATTGCTAAAGGACAGAATACATACCACTCTCCCAGGGGCGGACTGACAACTCATGGGGCCCCTGGGCAATAGGGGATCATGGGGCCCCTGTGTCCTTGCCTAAACTCAAAAAAGCATATGAAAAAGGTACCAGGGGCATCTCATGGGGCTCCCTACTGACCTGGGCCCTCAGGCAGTGCCCGAGTTTCCAAATGGTCAGTCCGCCCCTGCACTCTCCTCATCTCCAAAACATAGGGAGGTATTCTGTGGTTTACAAAGGCAACCTATACAGGAAGATAAGAATATTTAAAACATATCTGTGCTCAAAATTTAAAATCATATTTATTTTATTTGTTTATCATAATTTGTTTCCACGTTGTATTTCAATTATATCTAGCCTATTCCTAATAATCTGAATAATGACGTATGTCAGATCTCCACACTTAAATTCTACCGCATGTATGGTGTGTGAGCAGGCACTGCTGTGTCACACATTTTACAGAGCCTGCCTTTTGAACTACAGAGGTGCTGAGAGGAGGAGTTTCATGAGGCGGAGTCAGTACAGGAATCACTGCTTGCAGGTAGCAAAGTACCATGGGATATGTAGTCCTGAAATTGAAAGTAAACAGCAGAAGAGAAGCTGCAAAGCATCCAGAGAATCGAGGAAGTTATGGAAAACAATGCCCTGCAGATAAACAGCAGGTGATACACAGAGATGAAACTACTCCTCCTACATAAGTTGTACCGGTTTATCTGCAGTGTTCTCTTCTCTACATCCATTCAAAGTGCTGAGTTGTAAAGCTTGTCTGACAGTTCAGAAAAAATGGGGTGTAGAGCTGAAGTTATACTCTGCAGAGAAGCGGGGGGGGGGGGATAAACCAATCTCTACTGAAATGTCCTCAATTAAAAAAAAACAAAAAACAGCCCACTGTGTCCATAATCCTTATGCAGCTTAATTCAATTTAAACAAGAGACTTTGTGACATATAGTGCTTCCACAAATTTTGTACAGTATGTTCCTAAAGGCGTTTCTCAGAGATGTTCTTTCACCTGAAGTACTTATCCCTTCACCACCACTCTAAAACTCTCACCTTATGTATTGACCCAATTGATATCAGGTCTCATGCTCTTTCACTTTTACAGGGTTTCCCAGGATAGAGCTGCTTTTTCCTCTCTTCCCTGTCCAGATGCCCATTTAATCGACCTCCATTCCCCGCAATCCTTAGGTTGGTATTCATGTAAAGTTCAAAAAAGGAAAGGATATCTAGTGCTCCTCATATAATTACGTATATTATTTAAGATAAACAAAATTCTAAACACTCAACTTAAAATGTGCATATTCTGGTGCACAACAGTTTATATATATCTCAGTAGGAAAAACCTTTCTCAAGACAGTGGACCATGTACTTTCGGTACTTCACAGGCTCCACCCTACATGTTACGTCAATACATCACGTAGCTTCATCAGGGTCACTTCTGGAGATTGATTTATCACATGGTATAGACTTAATGGTTTGATATTTATTTGCTAGTACTGCGCGGCACTGGTTTGATACACAATTTCTTGCTGGCACATGTGGGAACACAAAGAGTGTGGGCAGCACTAAGGTGATACTGTATTTATTTATTGTATTTTTTCTGTGTGCTATATATTTGTCTCATATTTTGTTTTCTCAGTATTGTAGTACATTTAAAGGCACTGTACACATTTTTTTAGTGATTGTGCTTAGGTCCTATAAAGTATTTATTTTTCTCTTGGTTTCAGGAAAATTTGTCAGAAGTGAATCATACTGATGGCAGTTGAATGAAGCAGCAAACAGAAATGACATGTAGTTCTTTTAATTGAGACAGGTACACACTATAGAGAGATATGCTTTGTTTATATTTCATATCTGAGGTTTACAACCACTTTAAATAAACAAGGAGAGCATCATATTTCTGGCACGGTCAACAGGCAGTTCCTTGCATTTGTCTAATAGATAAAACAACACACTTTCAATAGTTGCCAGACAAAAACATTGCCAATTAGATGTATAGGGGAGCAAGAGGTCAGCTGACTGGTATAGATAGCTCAGAGATTGAAGATTGTGTGATCCTTTGTTATCAGTCCCAGATTAAACTCTGCGGAGGTTCCTTGGCAGTAAAAACCTGTATGAAGCACTACTCTCCTAAGGGCTGCTGAATTTGTTTTGGGTCCCCCTATGCTCTGCATGACCAGGCAACACACATTTTCCGCAATTGCGCATTCACAGTCAGTAAACAGTCCTTGAGCTGGTTTTTAGTTGTTTTTATTAAGGGGTTAACAACTTGGATGAGGTCTAAGGGTATATGGGCTGCCCAAGGAACTACAAACCCGAGGAAAAACTTCTTGGCAACTATACTGTACAAAAATATGGATCAGAAATAGCAACTTTCTCTGTCAAGAAGCATTGAAGTACCCTTGGTGCACGTCAACAGACCACAGATGAATCCTCCTCTTCACCCAGCTGCACTGAGAGTATCCGTGGGCAAGGGATTCTAAGATCTGCCAGTTAAGTAGTCATGGGAGAGAACTAGTTGAGTCTCACACCTGACCACCCTCTCCCTCTATCTGGCCCAGAGGGTGTAGACGTACTCACACTGTCCTGTCCTGTTAGCTTGGTGGGTTGGAGCTGCTTTCAGGTCTTTTGCTGGGCTGGCTCCTTAGGAGCTGACAGGTTGTCCTCCATAGGAGATGGTGGGACAGTGGAGATCCTTCTGTCCAGCAACCAGCCTGAAGGTAGGCTTCCCTTCCTGAGGCCCCCTCCCAGGTTCCACACTCCAGCTTTCTCTCAGACACCCCTGCTGCTCAGGCTTTGCCATTTTCAAGGGTTGTGCTTGGTCACCATGCCCAGCATCCTGTCTGGAGATTGTTCAAGGTCTCTCAAACATGCAGATCTTGGCCTCCTCCACCCCTCTCCCAGAAAGATCTCTGAGTTTCTGGAAGGGTGGGAGGGTTGACCTGACCTGTGGAGCCTCCCAGCCTGTTCTGAGGTGAACTCACTACCTCACTCCCAGGCTGACTCATCCCAGGCTGCTACCTAGCCTCTGTCTAACAAAACAACAAAGCCTATCTACCTAGAGGGTGCTACGCGTACGTAGGTTGCGACATTTTTTACAAACTGACAGCTGAAAGAAGATGAGCTTTTAAGAGACAAACTGTAATGTGCACCTGATGTCTGTGCTTTATGTACTTTAACCATTAGCCGCCCGGCCAATGGCCGTTTGGCGGCTTCAGAAGTGCTGTGGCATTCCGGGTGCATTCCGCCATGCGCAGTTTGCGGTAATGCAGAGCCTTGCAGCGGCCGTGTACCTCGGACACGGCCGATGACAGATCTGAGTACCGGCCCCCGTTGCTGGTACCATGTGACCTGCTGTGACCAATCACAGCAGGTCACATGACAGTTGTATACAATGGATGGCTTCATTCATGCCATCCATTGTATACTACTGCCTAGCTGTGAATGGTCACAGCTAATCACATGCACATGTCATGTGATTAGCTGTGGCCAAATCACAGCTAAGCACAAAAAAAAAAAACCTGAATGAATCGATTTCATTCAGGTAAATGCTTGCTTATAGCAAAGTAATTCTTTGCTATAAGCAAATTGTGTAAAAAAAAAAAAAAATACTGATCACTTCCCCAAAGTAGTACAATGTTACTATGGTAACATTGTACTACTTTGGTCATAGTACAATATGAAAAAAAAATCTTAAAAAAAAATAAATAAAATGTAATAAAAAATTAAAAATAATAAAAAAAAAAAATATATATATATATATTTTTTTTCATACTGTCACCAGTCAGTGTCCCTGATCACCGCCATGCCAGTTATATGATGACGCTGTACTGCACTGGTGACAGTATGTAAAAAAAAAATAGTGAAAATAATTTTTAAAATTTTTTTATTTTCCGAAAAATTATGACAAAAAAAATACAACTTCAAAAAACTCGCCATTCCTCTTATGAAGTACGTCGGACTGTCTACTCTGCAAAAAGGGGTCATTTGGGGACTATCTGTACTGTTCTGACATTCTTGGACCTCAAGAAATTAGATTGGCTGTCAGTACTTCAGGATTGATCAATATTCAGATCTATACCATAGTTTGTAAACTCTATAACTTTCCTACAAACTAAATAATAAATCCTAATTTGGGTTATTTTCACCAAAGACATGTAGCAGAATACATCTTGGCCTAAATTTATGAAGAACAATTATTTATTTGTAAACTTTTATAACAGAAACAAAGAAAAACGTGTTTTTTTTCAAAATTTTTGGTCTTTTTTTGTTAATTTAGCAAAAAATAAAAACCCCAGCGGTGATTAAATACCACCAAAAGAAATCTCTAGTTGTGTGAAGAAAATGATAAAATTTTAGTTTGGGTACAATGTTGTATGACCTAGCAATTGTCATTCAAATTGTGAGAGCGCTGAAACGTGAAAAATGGCCTGGGCAGGAAGGTGTAAAATTGCACGGTATTGAAATGGTTAAGTTGTTATTGGGTAAATTACATTAATAAAGTCTTTTCTCTACAAAGTCTTTAATGTAAAGTTTTTGTTTCTTTGAATTGATTCATTGTTTTCTATCTTTTGTAAGCAATTTAAGAATGCTTCATTGTAGTTTTCTTTCAAATCAATGTTATTTTGACCCATTGTCACAGGACCCTTAAACAGTGTGGGGCCCATAGGCTGGTGCCTACTCTGACTATTTGGTAATCAGGCACTGTTTGTAATCAGATAAAAAATATAATAATGCAGAACAGAGGTGCCCCTTTGTCGAACTATATGATTATAGAATAGTTGTGGAGAGGTAGAGCTGTGTGAAAAATATAAAAGTGAAACTGTGTTCACTGCATAGGCTATATAAGCAGCCTACAGATGGAGTGTGAATTATTTAAAAAATAATTAGGGTGTCTAATAGGAGCATCTCTAAGGGTCATATCACACTAGCCATTCTGTTTGCAGCAAATCACCAGCAACAGGATTGCCAAATAGCCTACTTATATGTACCTACTGCATTTTTCCCTCAGTGGCTACAACAATACAGAATCTCATTTATCAGAGAGAGTGCCAATGGAGCAACACACTGCCAGTTTGGCCAACGAGGGAGTGATGCCACAGGTGCAAGTGAGTGTTCTCACCAAGCCCTCTGATTAGGCAAAGCAGCATGCTTTGCAAAATTAATATCATTGGTAAATTCTGTGTTGAATATGTATTTATAAAAAAATGTTTAATACAAGCAATTAAAAAAATATTATATAATCAGTAATATTTTTTAATATTAGCAATTGTAAAATCATTTAAAACATCGGTAATATTTTTTATATAATCAATAGTAAATTTATTTATAACATTAGTATTTTTTTATATAAGCAATCATAAAATTATTTACATTATTAATATTTTATTATCTAGCACTACCCCCTTAGTAGTTGCTATGGTTTTGGGTCCCCCTATAGTCCCGCACAGCCAAGCAACACGCATTTCCTTCCAGCCTTGCACTCCAGAGACAGTAAGCAGTCCTTGAACTTGTTTTTATTGTTTTTTTTTTCTATTAGGGGATAACTTGGATGGGGGAGAGATACATAGGAGGCCCAAGGAACTGGTAAACTGAGGACAACTTCCTGGAACTATGTACAAATGTTCAGAAGAGTTTCTCTTCTTTGGAGAGCTGTCCGGCCTCTCCTGAAATACCACCTCAGACCCCAGACTCCTCTTCATCCAGCTTCCTGAGGGAATCCCTGGGCAATGGGATCCAGTGCCTGCCACTTTGATTTGAACAGTCCTGGGTAAGGAGTTAATCGGGTTTCCCTACCAAGTGCTCTTTTCCCCTTAACTGGCCCAGGGGGGTGTAGGATTACTCACTTAGTCCTTTCCTGCAAGCTTGTGGGTTGATGCCTGCCTTCAGGCCTTATGCTGGGCTAACTCCTTCCCTGCTTCTCAGGCTGTCCTCTCTTAGGGGCCAATGAGGCTGAGAGACCCCCCCTTCCAGATCCTTTGCCTGTAGGTATTCCCCTTACCTGGACACCCGCCCAGGCTCCACACTCCACCCTGCTCACTCCTTCTTCCACCTGAACTCTCCCTTTCTGAGCAGGCTCAACTATGCTTAAAGGCTGTCCAAACCCCATGCCAAGCCTCCTGCTTGGGGATTGGTCAGAATCCTCTAAGCATACAGAACAGCCACTCCTCACCCCCACCCACTGAGTTCTAGAGACTCCTCCAAGTCTATAGATCAGGGGGAGGTTTCAGAGAGCTGATCTGCAGAGCCTCTCAGCCCTGATCCAAATTTGACCCCTCTGACTATCTTTTCCAGCTGCTACTCAGCCTCCTAAAGAAAAAAATAATTAGCTAGCTCCCCCCTGGCTAACTAGGAGGGTGCTACATTTATATAAGCAATTCTAAAATTATTTATACCTTTAGTAATATTTTTTAAATATAAGCAATTGTAAAATCATTTGTAACATCAGTAATATTTGTTATATAATCCATTGTAAAATTGTTTATAACATTATTATTTTTTTAATATAAGCAATTCTAAAATTATTTATAACATCAGTGCTTAAACTTTTAAAAATTAAAAAAAAAGTTAAATCAATCATAGTATTAATTTCCTTCTAAATTATTTTACAGATTCCTTCTGTGGCTAACCAATGTGTCTCAGTCAGAGATGAAATATATTACAGTCTGGATATAATGGAAAGAATATATTTATGGTCAGATAACAAAGCTCCTGGACACAGCAATAACATTTGGTGGATACTGATCTGAAATCTATTGTACGTAACTGTCTCCATTCATCCCCCTTCAATTTATGTTTTGCTTTCCCTTTAATAAACACACGTGACCGGTTTTTAGAATAGATAACTATAGATTATCAGCCATTCCCCAAGGACAAGCGCCTCTACACACACCAAGTGAACCTCAGGCTACGATAACAATAATTTATTAATATGACACTGTTACTTTAAGTTTTTCTATAATGACTGCAGGATGATATAGAGCTGACAATTTAATGAAACATCAAGGCGAAGTGGAGATAAATGATTATATCCATAAAGGACAAAACTTTCCGGCTATGTCCTCTTCTAACGGGTGTCACTCTGCTGAATGGTAAGGGGATGGAGAGAAGAGCTAAGCTGCTTTATCTTGTCAAATTAACACAATTTTACCGAAATCTACCCTCTCTGTTCCAGCAGCATTAAACTGTCAGATTCTCTACCGAAACATAAGACTGGCAGCTTTCCCCCTGAGTATCATCTGATATCAAAATAAAGGTTTATTAACATTACAAAGAGCATTACTGTCCTATAGTGTCCCTTTCATCATTAGAGTCAGTCGCCTTAAGGCATTTCATTTAACCTTGGGAAAGGTTATTAGGATTCTGGGAAGTAAGATCTTTGAGACTAAAGCTAGTCACTCCATCTTGATCCTTCTCTCCTTTGGAGACTCTGGGCTGTGTGAGTGCTCACAGTTTCATAGCCTTTCAAATTCTTTTTTTTTTTTAAATGTCTGTCTGTCTGTCTGTCTGTCTGTCTGTCTGTCTGTCTACCGTGTTTCCCCGAATATAAGACATTGTCTTATATTAATTTTAGGTGAAAAAAATGCACTAGGGCTTATTTTCAGGTAGGTCTTATTTTTATTGACGTCTCCCTAAGCTCCACAAAAAGGTACGTTTTAAAACAAGCCCCCCCCCCTCTCTTTCTGCCTTCTCTCCCTCCGCCCTCTTTCTCCCCCCCTCTCTCTCTGCCTTCTCTCTCTCCGCCCTCTTTCTCCCCCCCTCTCTCTCTGCCTTCTCTCTCTCCGCCCTCTTTCTCCCCCCTCTTTGCCTTCTCTCTCTCTGCCCTCTTCCCCCCCCTCTCTCTCCCCTACCTACTACATGAAGCTGCAATGCTGTCACCAGGGTCCAGGGATTAGATACTTACCTGCTGTATACTCTGCCTGCCTCTCCAGCTCTCCATCTTATTTCAGAAGCGGCACATACAGGGACAGACTGAGCCTCTCATGGGGCCCTGCAGTGACCCCAGGCCCTCGGCAGTGCCTGAATGGTCAGTCTGCCCCTGGTGGAGGTAGGTCTTATTTTTGGGGGAGGGCTTATATTAGCGGTACGTCAAAAAGTACAGCTAGGTCTTACTTTCGGGGTAGGTTTTACTTTCGGGGAAATACGGTATCTATCTATCTATCTATCTATAACCACTTGACCTCTGGAAAGGTTTGACACCCTTCATGACTAGGGCATTTTTTTTTGCTATTCAGCACTATGCTACTTTACTTGGCAATGCCCAATATATGTATATTATTTAGTTTGTGTTAACGTTATAGCGTCTACAAACTATGGTAAATATAGTGGAATCTACGTAGCTTATACTTGTAATGGCGGTGATCAGCAACTTATAGTGGGATTGTGATAGTGTGGCGAGCATATCTAAGAAACTAGAGCAGATGCAGTCTAGCCAATGCAATTTTCTGAATCAGCGCCCCAAATAACCCCAAAAACAGGTCTAAACAGAAAGTCACCAAGAAAAAAGAGTGTCTGCCTGTCTGCCTGCCTGTCTGTCTATCTGCCTGTCTATCTGCCTGTCTATCTGCCTGTCTATCTGCCTGTCTATCTATCTATCTATCTATCTATCTATCTATCTATCTATCTATCTACTGTACCTATCTTTTTCTCTGTCTGTGATATTTTTAACTAGTCTAATATGTCTTTCTCTATTGCATTGGTTTATGTAAATATTTATGCCTCTGTATCCCCATATGGAAGAAAAATATTTTTGAAATACATGTTAAAAATATTCTTCCCAAATATATTGACATATATTTGAAATGCTACAATTTTGGCCATATTCAATTCAATGAAGGAGGGAGGTAGAAAAGAAGGGAGAGAGACTGTAAGCAGACAATGAAGATATACAAGGATGTGGGAAGGTAATACGGATGAGAAGACACGAAGAAGAAATAAAGGAATTAAAAAGGAAGAAGAGGGCAAAGAACCTAAAGACCCACATGGAAGAAAAATATATTTGAAATTTATTTTAAAAATATTCTTCCCAAATATATTGACATATATTTGAAATACAACAATTTTGGCCATATTCAATATATTTCAAAATATATTTATTTATATATATATATATATATATATATATATATATATATATATATATATATATATATTGCATGTTGAAATGTGTTTTTATTACAAAATATATGAAAAATATTTTTTTAAATATATTTTTTAAAATATATTCTTCAGATTTTTTAAACAGATTTTTACATATATTTGTATATGCATTCCAAAAATGTAGATTTGTACTTTTAAAGACATACAGTATATTTGAAATGTATTTTTAAAAATATTTTTCAGATATTTTGTAATAAAATGCATTTCAGCAAGCAGTATATATACTTTTTTTTTAAATATATTGAATATGGCCAAAAATTGTAGCATTTCAAATATATGTCAATATATTTGGGAAGAATATTTTTAAAATATACTTCAAATATATTTTTCTTCCATGTGGGTCTTTAGGTTCTTTGCCCTCTTCTCCTTTTTTAATTCCTTTGTTTCTTCTTCGTGTCTTCTCTGCCGTATTACCTTCCTACATTCCTGTATATCTTCATCGTCTGCTTACAGTCTCTCTCTTCTTTTCTACCTCCCTCCTTCATCCCCCCTTTCTTCTATGAATCAATATAGTTTGTATGTGTAATGTGTAATGAATGAACTGTACTGTCTCATCTTCCCAGTAGATGTCAGAATAACTCTGTTTGGCCAAAAAGTAAACTACTTTTCTGTTAAAAAAAGAAAAAAAAACTGTTACAATTATCTTTGTCTTGTATAATGTTGGTGACATTTGTAATCAGATATCTTTAAGTGCATGCCTATTGTTTTTATACTCTACCCTAACAAAATATGGTAGCCTTGTAGTTGCTCCACTTTGCAACTTTTGATCACACCCAGATCTGTTCAAGAAGAGAAAAAGTTCATTGAGGGATGGAAGGTCAAGAATGGAGGTGTTCACTTTCATATCCACAGCTGGTCAATTTAGTGTCTACTGGGTCATAAATGGTTGGGTAAATGTTTGCTTGTATGCAGCATAAGGCCCTCATTGGCTAGTTCCCTGGAGCAGAGAGGTAATGGAGAAGCATGAAGCCTCAACAAAAATTGTGATAAATGTTGCTTTACATCGGTGCCTTAAAAAAACGGAAGTTCCACTCCCCCCCCCCATTCCCTCCTCTTCTGCTTTTCTAGGGTACCTACTTTTGACAGGTTCCCATTCTCCACTTCTGCTGGATATGCCTAGGTGATTCCACCGAAAGTTTGCCACCTTCCTCTCTGCCCATGACCTTCTGGGACACATCACAGGTCCCAGGAGGCTGCAGGACCATTGCAGGAGCCAGCTGTGAAACCACAAGGTTTCCAGCCAGCTTCTCACACTCAGCATGGTGGTACTGGGGACCCGAAGACTGCTGAAGAACCAGCCTGGGTGAGTTCAGTGCTGGATCCCTGCACAGGTAAGTGTCTTATTTTTAAAAGTCAGCAGCTACATTATTTGTAGCTGCTGACTTTTTTTTTTTTAAGCACTTTAAAATAGAATTACAGCCGAGCCTAACTAATCTGAAAATGCTTCCCCCTCCTAACACCTATTTTGACTAGCCTGTGTAAGAAAGATCTGTATAATTACCTATATTGAGGCTCTGCTCATGTCCGGTCACGTGATCTCTCCTGTGTCACCAGTGACAACTAGGAACGGAAGAGCGGTTGGCAACGGCTGGTAATACCTTGGATTAATGATGTCACCCATAGGCTCCTATGGTCCATCCATAGTCAATGCTCCCTCCTCACCTCTGCGGCCATGGCTGGCTGGCAGAGAGGAGCCAGATCATGTGACTGGATCAGAGCAGCCTGAAAATACATACGCTTACAAATCTTTTCTACACAGTTTCATCGGAATAGGTGTTAGGAGGGGGGAGGGAGTTTTTTTTTTCAGAGTAATTAGGTTTTTCGAGGAATTCTTCTTCAAGGGCCAGTTCGCATCATAAAAACGCACTCTGGATGCATTCTGCATACGTTTTTGCTCACAGCTCACACCACACTCCATTTTGATGCAGTTTTGATGCAGTTTGCTATGTTTTAGTATGGTTCTGCAGAGAAAAAATGCAGCATGTTCTTTTTTTTTCTGCACTGGAAACTGACTGGAACTGACAGCACTGGTGTGAACTAGGGCCATTGGAATACATGGAAAACACTGTGCATGAATTTAGCACCCTGGAATGCATCTAGTGTGAACTAGCCCTAATTGTTTTCCTCCTTGGAGCATTTGTGCCAAGCAGGGGCAGACTGACCATTTGGAAACTCGGGCACTGTCCGAGGGCACGGGGTCAGTAGGGGGCCCCATGAGATGCCCCTGGTACCTTTTTCAACTCATGGGGCCCCCGGGCAATAGGGGATCATGGGGCCCCTGTTTCCTTGCCCAAACTCCAAAAAGCCTATGAAAAAGGTACCAGGGGCATCTCATGGGGCCCCCTACTGACCCCGGGCCCTCGGGCAGTGCCCGAGTTTCCAAATGGTCACTCCGCCCTTGGTCACATATGAAACTGTTGTTTCCTGTGTGTCCTTGAGATGACAGATGTCTTACAATGCAGTAAAACATCTGTCAATGCATGTGATGTGAATTAGCTCTAAAGCAGACTGTATGTGGGTGCATTCTAGCATTTGTTTTGCTAAAAAATGACAAGTTTAGAAAAAAAGGACTTGTCATGCAGATTTTTTTCTAGGGCAATTATCTAAACACAACCCTCCTTTCATGCCAGTAAATGCTTCCTTGCACTTTGGAATTCAAACATTAGCAAACCCAGGATAGAGGATGCAGTTTTGTGAAATTACAACATAAGAATATGTATTTGTTACAGAATTATAAATGGGGAAAGTCTGTTTCAGTGATTTGCGACCATTTTTTCTCATTACCTATGCAAGCTCTGATTCTTGCTTTAATTATGAATTGTTCAACGCAATGAAAACAAAGCATGCTCTGCCTTAAAGTAGTATTAAACCTCAAACCAAAAATGTATTATGTTGCAGCTAACCAATCATTAGATATGGTGGCTGCATTAGTTTTATTTTCTTTGGCCTTTTCCCTCTGTTTCCAGGGCTGTGATTAAGGGGATACCACCGGTCCTACTGTACGGGGCCCAGGCCAGCAGGGGGGCCCAGGCAGCTGGGTGAATCAGATGTCTGCAGGGAGGGTAATCAGCACAAGGGGGAGATTTCTGGAACCAATCCCCTTTATTCTTCCCTTTCCCATGCAGCCAGAATGTGGTTCTATGGAGAAATAATCCTTAAATGACCTTCACTGGAAAACTGATACTGGGAGTGTCCATCTCCAAGGTCCATCTTCTACAAAATAAGGTAAGTCTGGCTAGCAAATTGACTTGAGATTGAATTGACACAAACAAGCTGAGAGTAAAAGTGGAACTCTCTTTGCAAAGCATTTTTTTTTTTTAATTTTGGATAGAAAGGGAATTTATTAGATCTTTTGTCTGATTTTTATTGTTGTGTCTGGTGACTTTCAAGGCTTTGCTATGAGCCAAACTTTCTGTTTCTCTCACCGCAGTGAATTATCAGTGTATTTGTATGGAAAATCCGCTATGTGCCAATATCGCTGTCTTCTTATCAGACTCTACAGGGATTTAAAAATGCACTCTCCACTGAAGAATCTGGAAGTATAAAAGTGGTCATACACAAATCAAAATTCAGCCAGTTCAGCAGGGACAGACCGAATTTGCAATCCATGTATGGGCAGGTTGGTTGTATGCAAGTCGATCTAACGATAGACTTGTGTACAACCAGCCTCTCGGGTTTTTCCTGTCGATCAGCATTGCCGGCTATAGCAGGCAACGCTGATCACTATATTCTATCAGAATACAAAGGCTCAGCAAGAAAGGTTCTCCCATCTGCATTGATTGTGTGGATGGGGAAATTTTTATTGTTTAATCCGCTGGTTGAACAAATAGGATGCCTTACTTGTAGCCACGCTCTAGTGAATGGGAAATGTGGAACAAAACCCTGAAAGAAGGATTCAAACCACTTTCACTTTATCCAAAAATTTAAAAAAAACTTTTCAGCTAGACCCTTTTTTTAGAATCTAAGTGAAATGTCGTCTTTGTAAATTGATGGAAGGGAGGGAGACTTCCAGAAAGAGAACTCAATTCCACCTATGGCTTCATTCCGTTGCTGATCGAGCTGGCGAGGATGGTTGCTCCAATGCTGTTCTGTCACTGTATGTCTCGTTATATGTGTTAATTATTATTGCCTGTTCTCTCTCATTGGGTTCCTTGATTGAGACATCTAACTCCTTTGAAACATCAGTGTCTACCTTTTCCATTATGCTGTCAATACCCTCTACCACATTGTCAGAAGAGCCCAGGGATGCAGTTGAGGCCAAATCAAAAAGCTGTTTTAATCAGCGAACCATGTGCAGATATTGCCAAGAGAGAGGAGAGTCTCTGAGCGTTTCTTGCAAGGAACCCATTTTTAAATGAAGACAAAAATTCAACCTGTAAATACCATAAATATTTAAAAACATATTTAAGAACCTCTGCCTTTTACTTAGGCCTGACAGAACTTATTCTTTAATCAAAAGATAATTTACTAAATTAAACGGCAGCTATGACAAATGGGGATAAAGAGAAGGTGGTTTGGTGTATATAATAGTTCCATGCAAGTATGCTGTGACATTCTAGACACAAAGGGTAGCTTTGCTTGTGTCAGGAACAAGCAGTAAACCAAAGCAACTTTGTAGAAGGGTGGGAAGCCTATGCCCTTAGGTTTTCCCCCTGCAGCTATGCCTAGAGTGTGGTGGATCCAGCCATCAACAGGAAATGCAGCAAATAGTGTCTTTGCATTGCCTACTCAAAGTGCTGTGTTTTGGGCTCCCTCTGGATGGTGCCAGTAGATCCCCCAATTTTACCCTTGTATCAAGGAGGGGTGAAATATCCCTCTTGAAACCACCCCAAATTTCTACTTCTTTTTCATCACCAGCACCACTGTTCTTCCTCTTCCCCATCACCAACACCCCAACCCTCTTCATTTAGCTCAATGCCACCACTTCAACACTCCCCCTCACCCAAGGTCTATGGTGGTCTGTGGACCTGCCTTGGGAATAGCATCCCAAACATTTTGCAGTCTCCTATTGACCAATGTCACGCTTACCCCTAACGCAGGTGGTCAGGCAGAATGGTTCAATGACAGTCCAGGTACAAGGCAGGGAAGGTTCAGAGTAATCAGGGTATATAAATAGTCAAAAGGCGGACAGAGTTCAGAAAGTATTCAATGTCTGATCTGACGTCATCAATGAGTAAATCCAATCTTGCAGATCAGGGCTGACAAACATGCAGCTTGAGCATGTGTAACAAATGTAATATCACAAGCATGAGAATGCAGGCTTGGCTGGCTTAACTCAGGTTTTGCTGTGGGCAGCAATGGTGCTGTTGGCAGCAGATATGGAAAGAAACGCCCACAATGTAGAGCTCTTTCAATTTTTTGCCTATGTAAGTGGTTGCATACCATCCTAATGCTAGCCAATTTTGTCCTCTCCCCACTGAACTCTTCATTTTTTTTATTTTTTATTGATATTTTTTTTTATTTTTATTTTGCAGTGGTACATGTCCCCATATGCCAGTGCTCATAATCCCATGACCTTTGTATGACAATACCTTGCCTATTAGTCTTAAAATAGCCCCCCTATGGACATCAGTGAGGTTCAGATTAAAGTTTGCAGTTTTTGGACTTTACAATGGGTTTGACTAAGGGCCCTTGAGAAGGACTCTAGAGTTGAGCTTTAACATTTCCTGGGGATGGTACAAAGAACAATGATGCAGTAATCAAACAACTAGTCAGAAATCAGCTCCCATTGCTGGCCTTTTTCCAGGCTACTAAAAGATCATTTCCAAAAGTCTGTCAGTGTTCGTTTCACATTATTGCTATTTTTTCTGTGTTCCAAAATTAAACATTTTCTGAGAGAAACATGGTCTGCTTCACCAACCCAGAGCAGGTATGCAGATAAGGATTTCTAAGTTTCCTGGTCTACAAACTTGCAGGAAGATGTTGTAGTGTTCCCACTTCCCTGAATGTGACACTGTGCCACTCCATTAGCTTGGCAGGTGCCACAGAGGACTAAATTGTCTCCTGGTATGAGCTTCATTTGACCATCCTGGCAAGGCTGTTTTGGTTTATTGAATGCTGAAATCCTAAAAGAATTGTGGGAAGCATCTTGGTCACAGAAGTGCTTAAATAGCTCTCTCTAAGTCTTTTAAAGGTGCCCATAATGTAAGGGTAGGGCCAGGGGTGGACTGACAACTCATGGGGCCCCTGGGTAATAGGGGATCATGGGGCCCCTGTGTCCTTGCCCAAACTCAAAAAAGCCTATGAAAAAGGTACCAGGGGCATCTCATGGGGCCCCCTACTGACCCCGGGCCCTCGGGCAGTGCCCGAGTTTCCAAATGGTCAGTCCGCCCCTGCTTGGCACAAATGCTCCAAGGAGGAAAACAATTAGGGCTAGTTCACACTAGATGCATTCCAGAGTGCTAAATGCATGCACAGTGTTTTCCATGTATTCCAATGGCCCTAGTTCACACCAGTGCTGTCAGTTCCAGTCAGTTTCCAGTGCAGAAAAAAAAGGAGAACATGCTGCATTTTTTATCTGCAAACCATGCTGAAACATAGCAAACTGCATCAAAACTGCATCAGAATGGAGTGTGGTGTGAGCTGTGAGTAAAAACGTATCCAGAATGCATCCAGAGTACGTTTTTATGATGCGAACTGGCCCTTGAAGAAGATTTCCAGGAAAAACCGAATTACTCTGAAAAAAAAAAAACTCCCTCCCCCCTCCTAACACCTATTCCGATGAAACTGTGTAGAAAAGATTTGTAAGCGTATGTATTTTCAGGCTGCTCTGGTCCGGTCACATGATCTGGCATCTCATGGGGCCCCCTACTGACCCCCCAGGCAATAGGGGATCATGGGGCCCCTGTGTCCTTGCCCAAACGCCAAAAAGCCTATGAAAAAGGTACCAGGGGCATCTCATGGGGCCCCCTACTGACCTCGGGCCCTCGGGCAGTGCCCGAGTTTCCAAATGGTCAGTCCGCCCCTGGGTAGGGCAGGAACAGAGCTCTCTCTCGCCAGGGAGAGAATAGGCATAGTGGAAGGGAAAAGAACCAGATGAGGAGGGTTAAGGTTTCCCTTACATACTTGCTTCAGGTCAGTGGTTGAGAACATAATGAAGTTAAACAACCAGATAACTAGCATTTTCAGAAGGAGGTCAGTAATAGCAGCCCTCATATTTTTCTCATGCATGGTTCACTTTAGGTCAGATATAGAATTTGAAAATAAAAGCTCTGCCTTTTCCCTGATAGTCTCCTTTAAAGATACAATGCATACTATTTCTTAGAGTTGATCATTATGCGTTGCTGCTATCTTTCCTTGGCCTGGAGCCACGTGGCAGACTAACAAGGCACGCCGTGGTTTTTGGCAGCCTCCATATAGGGCACAGCTGTCAGCATCTCTTATCCTCTATTTCTGCTACGCAGTTGGTACTGGCAAGAGATCATAAGCTTAAAGTGAGAAGTATATTCTTTGCGTCTTATGTGTAATGCATCAACTTTAGAGCAGCAGACATGGCTCCTAGACCTCCCCAGGTCCCCTGTCACCTCCGTTCTTTTTTATTAAAAAAGATGAAGAAATACACAGATGTTTGGCTGCTTTTTAATACCTCTGAAACTATACCTTAGGGAGGCAATGCAAAGACATCTACAGTAGATACCTACATCTACATTCCAGACACAGGGGAAGGAGAGGGGATCTGTCTATAGAAGAAATATTATGTGAAAAATTATGGCCATGAACTGCAAATGGCAGTGAAAATATGGAAATACATTAGGAGTTCAATTCTAGACTTCTTTAAAACTAAACTCCAGGCAGATAGTAAAAAATGAATGAAGTCATGCAGTCTTTCAAAAAATCATTAAATGTATTTTTAAACATAGCTAGTGCAGGTACCTGAATTTGACTTTGTATCTTACTTTTGTGATATCCTGGTCATACAAACGCAGGGAGAGACAGTTCTAGCAAAGCTGGCTGCAAATTTGCTGACAAGTAACATAACGACAGGAGAGAGTTGAGCGAGCAAAGGGTGGAGCTCATCAGAATGCTGATGTTCCTGTGCTGTTCAGTCTCAGGTTGGGGACAGGGTGGTAACCAACCTGTATTGCCTAAGTGCAGTAGCAAAAGTGTAAGCTCACCAACATGGCGATACTGTCTGGCAGGACTGTGTAAATACCAGAGCAGGCCGGACATAAAAAAATCCCTTGACAGAGAAAACAGCTCAAATGCATGAATTTTAATTGTATACTTACTTTTGTGCTTGGAGTTCAGCTTTAAAAAGATAAATGGCTTAAAATTCAGAGTGAACAAGCAAAGAAGAGCATTCTGAACTCCATAGCAGAACTTCACTGGAAGGTTGCACAGCTAGCACATAGCTGTCAGGAGCCTGATCTGCACCTGCAATCTCTGCTGTGTCTGGAGGTATCTCTACTTGCTGAGCCACCTGAGATGCTGGACAATCCCATGCCTGATTATTTAGACAACTTGCCTTGTGTCTTGTTTGTCTTGAACCTTGGCAGAAATCATGCATTTGCACTCCCTGTTTGCCAGATTATTGTACTTAGGAACAGGGGCGGACTGACAACTCATGGGGCCCCTGGGAAATAGGGGATCATGGGGCCCCTGTGTCCTTGCCCAAACTCAAAAAGCCTATGAAAAAGGTACCAGGGGCATCTCATGGGGCCCCCTACTAACCCCGAGCCCTCGGGCAGTGCCTGAGTTTCCAAATGGTCAGCCCGCCCCTGCTTAGGAAATATCTCATTCTTGTCACTCCTGCTGCCGTTCGTATCTTCACTACCACTAATTGACCTTTGGCTTTTTCCTTGACTAGGCTTCTGCTTGATCCCAACCTGCAACCACTTGTTACTGAGCTTTGTCTTGTTTACCAACTATGCCTCTGCTGGATCCCTACCTGCTATATCTGCTACTGGACCCTGGCTTGCTCACCTCCTGGTGGGGCGATCCTGAGGACCGCAAACTGAGACTAACATGTAGCTTAACCTATCTTCACCATCAGCAGTGAATACTGGTTATCACTTAAACCCTGCAGCTCATGTGAGCCTGCATCATCCGCCAGGGTGACCTGCTGTATACCCATCCTCCTGGTTGGTGGGAGCCTCTTTACTGCTATAGATACTGGTTTACGAGCATAACCCCTGACCATGACAATAGCACAGTAACACTTTCCCATGTGTCCTCTGTATTTGGTCATGTGCACGTTTGTATGTGTGGGGTGATAATCACATGAAATGTTCTTTTTGAAAATGATATAATGTACATCTTTGAGGCATTGGATTGAGTACCAAATTAATTTAACTTGCTTCATCTCTGTGATCCTGATGTGCATAATCTTGAATTGACTTTTGATTTTATTACCTCTGATCTGGACAGGAGGGTGAATGGCACTTTTTAGGTGGTTTAGGGTAATAGGCACAGTATCTTTTTTTTAACCAAGGTTCCTGCTGTATCAGACTCTAAACCCAGGAGATCACTTTGCTAAATATTAACAATTAGCATCAATCATTACATCAGTATCTTCAGATTCCTTGTTATCAATGATTAAATTATTTAATTATCATTATCAATTCCACCATTGCCAGGCTTACCCTAGTAGAGGGTGTGTGGATGGAAGGCTGAGCAGCCCCACTTACTTTTTTGGAATTTAAGGTGTTCTTGAGTGAACTAGCTTATTTATCTTGGACCCTACTTCCACCTGAATACACTAAATCCAATGTATACTTGCCTGGAATATATGTAAAGCTAACCATAGTCATTGGACAGGAAACGGTTCTTTGAATAATTGTTTCATGAACACACGTGATCATATCCCTGTAGTATGGTTGCTAATGCAGTGAAGATAAAAATCTGGAAAGAGCTAATAGAAAAATGATGAAAACATTGTGGCCTCACTATTTATTCACATCATCACAACTGGTCAAGGGAATCTGCCACTACCTGTAAAAATAATGATCAATGCTCGATGCAGTCAATCGATCAGGTTGAGCTATGACCACCCTAAACCTGTGAACACCCAAATCCAAACAGCATAAACTAATGTATCTAATTTTACAGGAGCAGTGAGTCTACCTAAAGCATTCCTGAATAGCCCAATATGCGCATACCAGTCTTAATATCATAACTTGACCTCAAAGGCATACTTAGTCCATTTCAGATAGAACTATAGACTATAGGTAAGGAAATAAACTGAGGCTGGTCAGTGAACTGCAAGCCATATCTATAATACTCTACTGATGCTTGCCACCCAAGGAGAGGTTAATGCATGTAATTAATATGCACCCTAATAGAAGCCTGTGAAACATATGTCACCCCATTAAAACAAAATTATGACAATGTTAATGTAAGTTAGAAACAAAAACACATATGTGTTTTTAAATGTTAAGCTTAATGTTGTGTATCATGTTGCCTGGTGCTTCCGTATGGAATCGCTACTCATGAACATTAGTACCCCAGAACTAGTGTCTATATCACGCTCTACAAGATATATTGAAGTGATTATTTTAGAAACGGCCTGTGTCATTGGTTATCATGGGATTGCTTCATGGGCCCCCTGAAGTTAGATTAAAGCCATTAGAGTATAATTCTGTTATATAAAAATGAAACTAATAACTCATTAAGAATTAATAATATGATTCATAACATGTTACTATTGGTCCAACTGTTTCCTGTCTTAACTGTGCTTCACAATTGGATTGAACACAAACGTTTGCCAGCAAACCAGTCATATGTTGTTAATATGTACTCTACAATGAAATACCAGTCTTTGAAAACTGGTGGACTTGGTTAGCCAAGAATGCAACAAATCACTTGCAATGTATCCATGACCTCAGGATTCCAACCACTATTACGCCACTGAGAATGCCTTATCGCAGAAATGTTCAGTCATCTACCATTGTAGGGAAAACAGCCTTTTTTAAATTATTTTGACTTCTGGAATGACTTCTATTAACCACTTCTGTAATCAGAAGTCAACAGGAGCCTCCGTACCTATACATTCTTCTATGATTCAATGTCACTGTAAGACAACAGTCCTTGAAAACTGGCTCTTGGTCCCCTGCTGAGTACTGTCATAATACTCCCATCTGAAGAAGGATATCATTTATATTGGTGGTGTCTAGCGGAGTGCAGCATCATCAGGACAACTGTCATTCAAAGAGAAATAGAGAAAGAGTATTGTACTGTCTGATGCTGGAGGTGGAAGCACACACTTCATATTACATGTTTATATGCTGTACACTCCCCTAGACAAACATTAATCAAAGTATTGGGGGCTGCTAGGGATGCATGATAAAGAAAATAACAGAAAAAAAACTATTTCTGTTCACTATACAACGCTACAAGTGTTACAAGTACACCATAAAGGAAAATTTTGCAGGTGTAGCAAAACATCTATTCACCATTTACTAATCTGTAATCCAATGACAAGATAATATCTGCATTTGGGTTCAGGAAATTAAAGATAAATTTGCACATGTTATATCATACTAAAAAGATTGCACATTTCTGCTCATTACCACACCCACTGCAACAGTCTCGCCCTTTAGGCACTTCAGGGACTGATCCGGAAATCACCCGTCAAGGAAAATGCACTGGAGACTTCTCTTATCATTTTATAATTGTCATATTCTTTATGGTGCATTAAATACAAATCCACATTGACAGTGTTAATATACTTAGTTACATAGTTACATACTTGGTAAGGTTGAATAAAGACACCAGTCCACCCAGTTCCCAGTTCAACCTGTGTGGGTGTGTGTGTTTGTATGTCTCTACCACTTTCCATATCCCTGTATATTGTGTTCAATAAGATGCCCAAGGGTTTTTTTGAGATTAGCAATGCTTCCACTGAAACCACTGATTGTAGAAGGGAGTTCCATGTCCTTACCACTCTAACAGTAAAAAAAAACTCATACTCAGTTTAAGGTTAAACCACTTCTTGCCCAACTTTCTTGAGTGGCTACATGTCTTCTTGAGTGACCTGAGACTGAGTAGTTTCCTCCCAATGCTAGAATCATCATTAACATATTTGTATATTGCTATAATATCCCCTCTTAAAGTGGAGCTCCACCCAAAAGGGGAAGTTCCACTTTAAGGACTGCTCCCCCGTTCCTCATTAAGGATTTGCACCTTTGGGGGGGGTGGGGGGAGCATGTACCCGAATTTGACAGGTACCCGCTCCCACTTCTGGTCCAATCGCCTAGGTGTCCTCCCTCCCTCCTTCCCTGTACTCTTTTGGGACACGTGACAAGTCCCAGAAGACTACAGGACCATTCATGAAGTGCAGCGCTAGTCGTGCATGCGCAGTGGGTATCAGGATGTGAAGCCACAAGCTGCACAGCCGGGTGCCCACACTGAAGATGCCGGTCTCCTGGAATACAGGACGGCCGGTGAAACGGGCTACGGGGGACACACCGCGGGACCAAGGGACAGGTAAGTGGCTGTTTTTTTAAAGTCAGCAGCTACAATTTTTGTAGCTGCTAACTTTTATTTTTTGACAGGGTGAGTGGAATTCCGCTTTAAGCATCTCTTCTCCAGGGAGAATAAGTTCAATGTTTGTAATTGTTCCTCATAACTGAGATCCTACAGCCCTCTTATTAATTTTGTTGCCCTTTTCTGGAATCTCTCCAGTTCTAGCACATCCCTCCTAAAGCCTGGTGACCAGAACTGGATGGAATACTCAAGATGAGATCAAATCAGTTTTTTAAAGTGGTAGAATTATAGATTTATCCTTTTTAATGCATTGTAATATTCTGCTGGCCTTGCTTGCTGAAGCTTGTCATTGCATGCTATTGCTGAGTCTGTCATCAACTAGGACCCCCAGATCTTTTTTCATCCTCAATTCCCCCAGAGGTTATCTCCTTAGCATGTAACTTACATCCATATTTTTATCACCAAAGTACATTATTTTACATTTCCCTACATTGAACCTCATTTGCCAGTGTTTGTCCACCCATGTATTTTATCGAGGTCTTCCTGTAAAGTTGCTATATCTTGTTGTATTCCTTATTCACACATACTACAATCCTGACCCTTTTTCAAGCAGAAGTGCAATTCCTACTTGAGAAAGGGTTACAATGGAACCAAAAGATAGTGCCTGTTGATATGGAGTTGTTTGTGTACACTGTTCCCTGGACTTGTTTTTGCTGCATGCAAGAAGTATAAAAAGTACATAACAGTTGCCATTTGATAATAGTTCCCATTGGCAACTTTTTCATGGACGCTCATCTGATATCTCATCAACTGCATCTAGTAATGGGTCATATAATCTCTTATCTACTGCTACTGTCTTAAGAATTGAAAAAACAAAGTTAATTCATCCTGCTTGTATAATGATTAAGCCAAATGATCACAACGTGATATTTTAGTACAGATCAGCACATTTAAGAAGTGGTTTTTTCATTAGTTATTTAAAAATAGGCTAATAAATCTGCTTTATGGGCCTTCCGGCTTCACATCTGCTTATTATTTTTTATTGACAAAGCAAACACTTTCAAGAGTGCTAATGAAGAATGTTGAGCCCTAGGGAGCTCTCAGAGTGTAGGGTCTAGCCAGTTGTTTGGTTGTGTGGCAGACATATCACATATATTGTAAATTAGAACAGTCATGGACTAAATGACTTTTAGACTTTTATAGCTGGAACTATGTATGATGTATGGAAAATTTAGGACCACAATTATTGGTAAGCATGCTGCTAAACATAGTATTTTGAAGAAATACAGTCTAGCATGAGTGACTCAATTAATAGCCTGGAGCTAGTCGCTATACTACACAATTAACCAAGAAATAAAATGTTATGGTGTACAGTATATGCTGATTTATTTTAGGGCCTACAGAGGTCTTTTTACCCTGCATAAAATGGTTAGGGGAGGATTGATGGGTTACATTACAGCAGATACCTGTGGTTGCAGACAGAAATCACCTTCGGCTTTTATGGTGCTATTTAGCAATGATCTGTTTTTTTATATGAACCCAGAATACACCTATAGACAGACACCAGTACATGTATACCATTATAGCCCCAGCCTGTCTGAGACTACAGGGGAAACGTGCAGCAGAAAGGAGCGAGGGGATACCAAGCTGGGATCTCTTGCCCTCCAGAGCTCTTTGACCTTATAGAGAGAGAATGGGGTTTGCCAAATTTGCTATCTACCCATGGTCAGAGACAGGCAGCAACCGCAGCATCACATAAACTGATAATAAAGCAAATAATGGATGAGAGGAAGTACAATATAAGTGTATACATATAAAATGCAGCGCTGTAAAATGATTAAATCATGCAAATCAACACAATAATAGTCCTGAAAAGGTGCTCATTAATTCCCAGTGTGAATGGAAAGAATGCAAACTAACCAGAAGCGCATTTAAAGTACGCATGTGTGTAAGAAATCCTGGAGATTCCCCTCTCTCCCTCTGGTCAGAAAATGGATATGTGCTGAAATGGATGATGATAACGCCCTCTTGTGGAAAAGCGAATCCTGCAGGCCAGGAAGCTCCCAGGATAGGATATTCCTCTTCAATGGAACCCGGGCTGGGATTGAAATCACTCTGTGGCTGTGAAATTGGGAGAGAGACCCCCTCACAGAGAACACAGAGAGATACTCAGAGTGTAGTATATTACTTCAATTTATTTAAAAAAAACAAGTAAAAAACATGTAATCAGGTGGCAAGTGAAAGTGACCCACTGACCCTCTTAAAATTAAAGGTGGCCGCCAGGCCTCCACATAGCACGGCGGCGTAGTGTCAACGACGTCCACAGGCTCCCTCTGACGCGTTTCGTGCGCACGCACTTCTTCTGAGGTAGAGCAACGCGTCAGGAGGAGCCTGTGGACGTCGTTGACACTACGCCGCTGGTGCCATGTGGAGGCCCGGCGTTCCAATTGAAGAGGAATGTCCTATCCTGGGAGCTTCCTGGCCTGCAGGATTTCGCTTTTCCACAAGAGGGCGTTATCATCATCCATTTCAGCACATATCCATTTTCTGACCAGAGGGGAATCTCTAGGATTTCTTACACACATGCGTACTTTAAATGCGCTTCTGGTTAGTTTGCATTCTTTCCATTGACACTGGGAATTAATGAGCACCTTTTCAGGACTATTATTGTGTTGATTTGCATGATTTGATCATTTTACAGCGCTGCATTTTATATATATATGTTTTACTGAGGATTTTTATATGCGTTTATCCTGGATGTTTAGCTGCTGTTTCTTTGAGAGCGCTCACTGTGTGTCTTTTACCTATACAATATAAGTGTGACTACACCAAAGAACATAATCTGAATATAGCTTTCTGCATTCTCCGAAAGTAAAATATGTATTATGAGGCACTGGCTGACAGGATTTTCACAGGGTGTATGTGACTCCTAGATTTCTCACCTATGCATGATGAGGCACTCCAAGATTTGTGTGGAATATGGGGGAATTACATTTGTTTTATCAGATATTAAAAAAATCTGGTCTCATTCCTGGATCCTGAAGGTTTTGTTTTAAAGTTTTTGATGGGATTAAGCCCTAATTCCAAGGTCCACATTTTACCTGTTAGTCAGATATCATTATTAGTCTCAGCTCTGCATGGAATACTTATAAATGAGTTGACTGATGCTCAGGGCACTCTTTCTGCTGCTGAGTGAAAAGGCTGACAACAACAGAACACTAAAAAGGCCTTTTGTTTGTTTCGGGAATTCCATTACGGGGCACCATATTAGTCAGTAAATTATATACTGTATGTTTGGATAGTGGTTCAGACAAGCAGATATTTTCTTTGTTTTCTGCTATTTACTTGCTGTACATATCCCCCTGCATTGAGGTGTGTTTGTTTACTGCCTTTTCGATTTAAGGTCCAAGTAAAACCTGCTTGGACTGTTCCTCAGCGTGCCTGTCTCATGCATTGTTACCGCTGCCACTACCAGTTGAGCCTGTCCCCTTTACAGTGTGTGAAGGTATGTGAGTTAATTAACTAAATACCCTTCTTAGTGTTCATATAATTAATCAAATACCCTTCTTAATCTCAATATAACCAAAAACAATCAAAATATAATCAAAATGACAAATTTAAAGTCTATAAATAATTTCTTCCAAAAACTCGCAATGTAAATCCAGTATGTGCCGTAACCTCAAAAATAAAAGAAAACTCAATAATGCATTATCCTCACAAAAATATCATATATATCATATATATAAAAACCTTACAAGTCTCATGCAAAAATGCATAAATCGTGCAAACACGTGGTGACCTGTGAAACACGTGATAGTGAACCACTCTGTGTTTTTAAATACTTCAGTGAACATTCAGTGTACACATCTAATGTGGCTGAATTGCATACACTTATCCAAATGAGTAATAAGCCAGCCTTTATATATACTGTATATCCAAAGGAGAGTGTAGGTCCAGATCTTCTAGGACCTTGTGGGTACCTTCTGATCCCCCAATACTCCTATCGATACTCTTGTCTCCTTTAATACTCAATTATATTCATTCATAGAAAAAGAAGATCCATATAGTATGTCAAAGATATAATATCTCCACGCTTTATTAGAAATGCTTACATAAAACGCCACATATCAGGTATAAAAGATTCAATGATCCACCTTGCAGCAGCTTCCAGGAACGCTGATCGCTTTTCCCACAGTCAAAATGGCCGCAACGCTACTTCCGGTTCCTCGGGCAAAGTCCAACGTCATGTCCCTTGAGGTATGTGAGTTAACTTCTCTTATTTCTTCTGTTTTGGTCAGGGCTGGATTAATGTAGGGGCTATTGGAGCTGCAGGTCCAGGCCCCTACCCTAATGTAGGCCCAGTAGACTGATACTGTACACAGCTAGCTTACTGCTGGCCACCACTACATTGCACTATAGTTGCAGAGCTGCAGCAGAGCAGTGCCAGTGTGCCGAGTGCGCTCCTTCACCTAGTAAAAGTCTAGGACCAACACACTCACTTCTCTGTTAGGCAGAGTGATCTCTGCTCGACAGGTGCTTTTTATTCCCAGCCCGGCATGACGTCATTCAGAAGAAGAAGAGAGTGCTGCCAGAGCTGCAACCTGCGAGGAACCTATGTGCAAGTGAGTAAAGGAGGCACTGAGCTGGTAGATGATTTTTTTTCCTATGTTGTGTCACAGTGGCAGCTCAGTGTAAACTGGCTGAAATGGTTAACTCTTTGAGGCATTATGTAATTGCTATGATTGGTCTTAACAATCACATGATAACAATGTAAACAACCTGTCATGGATGGATTTCCATTCATGGACAACTTGCTTACTATTGTGATCTGTGATTAGGCCACAGTAACCACAAGGTACCAGTCTATCTGTACCATGTGATTAGCTTAGCCAATCACAAATCACAAAATCAACACAAGATTAAAAGCAAGCTGTTACTGGATGGTAAACCCATTCATGACAAATAAAGATATTGCTAATACAGTGATATTCAATGAAAAAGAAAAATCAGTGTAAACAAATCACCCCCACGAGTAGTACAGTGTTACTCTGGAGACACTGAGCTACTCTGATGACAGGGTTTAACCTCCCTGGCGGTCTGATTATTTCAGATTTTTGGTGTTAAAAGCGGTACCATTATTTTGCATGGAAATTTGGCGTATTTTATTGTAGGCCTGTAATTCTTAGGAATAACTCACTGAAATCTGTCCGAACAAGAGTCTAGTAAACATCTCGGGTATGATAAAACTTGAAACACGAAATCATAAATTATAATTTAATAAATAATCATAAAAAATAATATTATAATAATAAATTTAATTCAATAATATAATCAAACCAAAAACACTGAAATGTGAAATATAGCGCCAAGCTCGCACATCACTGAGCAAAGTTGCAAAATCGTTTTCAGTGTCTGATGACGAATTTCCCCACAAATCATTATCACTCAATTCTGCAAGTGGTTCTAATTTACTATCGCTGTTCTCTACCCAGTCTAAAACCGCTTTTGACCTAAAGGGACGCTTTTTGGACGCTATGGACGTTTCTCAGTTTCCAGGCAATGCAAGAACAGTAAAAATGCAGGCAGGGCACAGGACAAAGCACTCGGGACAAAATGTATGTGAAATGGTTTGATACAGTAATGTTTTACTATGTGATTTTAGTGAATGTCACTTTTTGTCATTTTAAAATTTCCCGCCGTTCCGTCCCCCGTACATCCTGACGCTCGCAGGGGATGGAACCCGGAAGACAGATGCCGGCATCCGCCGGATTACATTGCCAGCGACACTGCAGGAGGGACATCGCGGGAGCGCAGGACAAGGTAAGTGATTGAGGGATCGCGGAGCAGCGCCGCATGGTATTCCCGAGTGTAGCTCGGGGTTACCGCTTGTGGTACTGAAACTTTACCCCGAGCTACACTCGGGAATACCGCCAGGGAGGTTAAGAAAATGTTTAAAAAAATTGCATAAAAAATTATTACTTTTTTTTTTACTGTCATCCTCCAGTATCCCTGATCACTGCTACACCAGTCATATGATACACTATACTGAACTGGTTACAGTATGTAAAAAAAAAATTGTGGGAAAAATATAATTTAATTCCTTTATTTTCCAAAAAATGATGACAACAAAATTACAACTTCAAAAAACATGCCATTCCTCTTATTAAATTAAATGCTGATGACACTCAAATTTACCTCTCCACCCCTCACCTCACCTCCACTTTCTCCGCCCGCATCACTCACCTCCTAAACGACATCTCTGACTGGATGTCGCTCCATTTCCTCAAACTCAACCTCTCCAAAACCGAGCTTCTCGTCTTCCCTCCTGCCCGCGCCCCCCCCCCCATCCTATCCATCACTACTAACATCACCACCATCAATCCCGCCCCGCAAGCCAAAGTCCTTGGGGTCATTCTGGACTCTAACCTCTCCTTCCAACCTCATGTCAAATCACTGACAAACACATGCAGGCTCCACCTCCGCAATATCGCCAAAATACGCACCTTCCTTACCCCAGACACCGCTAAACTACTTGTGCACTCCCTGATTATCTCACGCCTTGACTACTGCAACTCCCTCCTCACCGGCCTACCCCAGTGCAAACTCTCCCCGCTTCAGACCATCCTGAACTCAGCTGCCAGACTCATCCACCTCACCAGCCGCTCCACCTCTGCCACCCCCCTCTGCCTCTCCCTCCACTGGCTCCCTATCGCCCAACGCATCAAATTCAAACTACTCACTCTGACCTACAAAGCCATTCACAACACTGCCCCTAACTACCTCACCGACCTGATTCCCAAGTACCACCCTACCCGTACCCTTCGCTCTTCACAGGACCTCCTTCTATCTTGCTCCCTGGTCTCCTCCTCACACGCACGTCTGCAAGACTTCTCCAGGTCCTCCCCCATCCTCTGGAACTCACTACCCCAATCTATCAGACTGTCACCTTCCCTCCTCACCTTCAGGCGCTCCCTGAAAACCCACCTCTTCAGGGAAGCCTACCCCACCCTCACCTAACTGCTGCTCTCCTTCATTCCTCCTACCACTCCATCCCCCACAGCCACTTCCTCCTGTACCACTACCCCCTCCCTCCCAGATTGTAAGCTCCAAAGAGTAGGGCCCTCTTACCCCTCATGTGCTGTTCGTAGCTGCTGTAATGTTTCATGTATTGTCCCCCCCTCTATTGTACAGCGCTGAGCAAACCCTTTGGCGCTATATAAACTCAATGTAATGTAATGTAATGTAATTAAATACCCCAGACTGTCTACTTTACAAAAAGTGGTCATAATTGTACTGTCCTGGTGTTTTAGAGCCTCAAGAAATGAGATAGGCTGTCAGTACATAATGACTGGTCAATTTTTAAATATGGTATATATACACCATAGTTTGTAGATTCTATAACTTTCACACAAATCAATTAATATATACTTATTGGGACTTTTTTTTTACTAAAGATATGTAGCAAAATATTGGTCTTTTTTGTTTATGTAATAAAAAATTTAACAAAAACAGTGGTGATCAAATACAACCAAAAGAAATCTCTATATGTGTGAAAAATTATATAAATTTAATTTGGGTACAGTTTTGCATGACTGCACAGTTGCCAGTTAAAGTAGCACAGTGCTAAATAGCAAAAAATGGCCTGGTCATAAAGTGGGGAAAAATCATCCAGAACTCAAGTAGTTAAAGGCTCCAATGTTGTACACAGAACAACTGCATTTGGTTTGGGAAAACAAAAAATAAAACATTCATATTAATTGGTAAATTCTACTCATAAAAGAAGGTCTCTACAACAATGCATTACAAACTTATCTGATATTGTCATTTGCAACACCAATTAAATCTATGGCTCTATAAACTACATTATTTTCCATAAAGCTTATCTTGCAAGCATTATGATTATAGTTTCCAGAAGCTACAAAACTATAAAAAATTGTTCTTTTCTTTGCAAGAAAATAATACTATATTTAATTAGGCAATTCCAGTGGGGCTACTGTATGTATGAATCACGGAGATCAGCAATGCTGGTATAAATCTGTTTGTATGAGATACTCTCTGTGTTTTCTAAGACACAAAAATAACTTTTTTCCCCTCTCAGTGCAGGTCATTATTGATGATGTCTGGATGGAGTTGTACAGTTTTACAGGGATTGCATATTTCCCTGGGTTCTGCTATAAAAAGAAATTAAGCTACAAAGTATGTTTAAGGAACACAAGTCAAGTGTTAAAAAATCAAATAGTCAACATGGCTGTATGAAATTGTCTAAAAAAAAATCTACTTCTTGCATGTCTAATTTATAATAAAGGGCAACGCTACCCACAAAATATTATTACAGGGTTGTTAGCAGTGCTGACTTACCACCAGCTCCCACCAGACTGGCCAAGGGTACCTCCCCTCTTCTTCATGCTTAGGATAGAGATAGGGTACATACATATTTGCAATAGGGAGAGACTCCATCATTTTAAGTTACTCAAATTCTCTGGGCTTGAGTTCCAACTCCTTAAATAAAGGATTGTCCACAAGAGTAGCCTTTAATGACTTTTACTGTAGCAACAACATATTAACCTCCCTGGCGGTATGATTATTTCAGATTTTTGGTGCTGAAAGCGGTACCATTTTTTTGCATGGAAATATGTATTTTTTTTATTGTAGGCCTGTAATTTAGGAATAACTCCCTGAAATCTGTCCGAACAAGAGTCTAGTAAACATTCCGGATATGATAAAACTTGAAACACGAAATCATAAATTATAATTTAATAAATACTCATAAAAAATAATAATATAATAATAATAAATTTAATTCAATAATATAATCAAACCAAAAACACTGAAATTTGAAATAGAGCGCCAACTTCGCACATCGCTGAGCAAAGTCGCAGAATCATTTTTAGTGTCTGATGATGAATTTCCCCACAAATCATTATCACTCAATTCTGAAAGTAGTTCTGATTTACTATCGTTATTCTCTACCTGGTCTAAAACTGATTTTGACCTAAAGGGACGCTTTTTGGACGCCGTGGACTTTTCTAAGTTTCCAGGCAGAAAGAACAGTCAAAATGAAGGCAGGGCGCAGGACAAAGCACTCGGGACAAAATGTATGTGAAATGCTTTGATACAGGAATGTTTTGCTATGAAATAATCGTTTTAAAAAAAAAAGTCATTTTTTTAAATTTTCAAATTTGCCGCCGGCGCCCGTACGTCACAGGGACCAGAACACGTATGCCGGCATCGGCCGGAGAAGATGGCCGGGGACGCTGCAGGGGACGCATTGCGGGAGCGAAGGACAAGGTAAGCGCTGTAGGGAATCCCTGTGCAATGCCGCATGGTAAGCCCGAGTGTAGCTCAGGGTTACCGCTTTTGGTACTGAAACTTTACCTCGAGCTACACTCGGTAATACCGCCAGGGAGGTTAAGGGATATGCACACTCCTCGGCCACTTTACTAGGTACACCTTGCTATTGCCAAGAAAATATTCCCCACACCATTACACCACCACCACCATCTTAAACCATTGATACAAGGTGGGATGGATCCATGCTTTTATGTTGTTTATGCCAAATTCTGACCCTACCATCTGAATGGCGCAGCAACCAGTCTGCCCATTCACCTCTGACCTCTGACATAAACAAGGCACATTTGTCCACAAAACTGCCGCTCACTGGATATTTTCTCTTTTTCGGTCCATTCTCTGTAAATCCTAGAGATGGTTGTGCGTGGAAATTCCAGTAGATCAGCAGTTTTTGAAATACTCAGACCAGCCCGTCTGGCACCAAAAACCATGCCACGTTTAAAGTATCTTAAATTCTCTTTCTTTCCCATTCTGATGCTTGGTTTGAACTTCAGCAAGTTTTCTTCTTCACGTTTACATGCCTAAATGCCTTGAGTTACTTCCATGTGATTGTCTGATTAGCAATTTGTGTTACCAAGCAATTGAACAGATTTACCTAATAAAGTGGCCAGTGAGTGTACACCAGGTTCTTTACGTCCATAACTTTAAGTTGTGGGGGAAAGTGGAGCAGCCATTTTGTTTAATGGACATTTTATTTTGAGTGAGCAAATATATTACATGTATTTTTTGTGTTTGAACGGCCTATTGTGTAGCATTTGTATTTCTTGTGTTCGAGTTCTCTTTGCACCTCCAGCTAGGAAATTGCTCTCTGTCTTTTTGGGGAGTTGTTCTCTGGGAGGATCTTCTGGATGTGCCAGTCCATGTGCCAGTCCTGTGAATTGTTATCTCAATGGATTCCAACATAGATGGGAATGAGGCTTCAGGTGTCACACTTACCATTAACGCAGGTGGTCAGACACTACAGCTAGCTTCTGTGTTCTTCACCTACAGCAGCCCCCTTTCTCATAAGGCAAGCAGGCCTATCTGTACTTGGTTGCCCCTAGGACTTATACACAATCCTTTAGAATCTGGCTACCATGCTGGGGCAGGCGCAAACAGGTAGTTGTGGTTGGCAGATAAGCAGAGTAGTTCAATGACAGTCCAGGTACAAGGCAGGCAAGGTTCAGGGTAGTCAGGGTCAGATCCATAGTCAAAAAGCAGGCAGAGTTCAGAGAATAGTTGATATCCCATTCAAAGTCATACACAGGGAAATTCAATCAGCAGTGCACACAAACAAGGAGCTTGGAGCATATGTTACAAATGCAATATCACAAGCATGAGACTGCAGTCTTGGCTGGCTTAAATCAGGTTTTTGTCACCACCCAGAAACTGGCCACATCAATCACATTGCAGGCGGACAGACAGACAGGCAGAAAGACAGACAGACAGACAGACAGACAGACAGACAGACAGACAGAGGGACAGACAGGGAGAGTGCATCATAGCCAAAAACAGAATGCTGGAATAAGAGCAGCAGCTGTGATGGATCAAGAAGGGATGCACAGCCAGGTCCTACCCATCTTGAGACATATGCATTGTGTTGGAGATCCCTAGTCAAGCAGAGCAACTTTTTTGAACACAATACTCTGTGTGTTTTTTTGCTCTTCCTGCATGCTTGTATAATAAATACATCTACTTTTCAATTTGGCTTCAGCAGGCAAATTGTTGCTGAAATTCATGAGTTTGGGTTTCGCGGACAAAGTCTAGCAAAACACAGTTCTCCAAGAGAAAGAAACACATGAACACAGAATGTCTGGCCAACTTTCAAATGCTCCTCAATTAAGGTCCCCCTTTAAGTGGCTTCTCCTCCAGAGTCTCTACAGCCTACCTAGGGGTAGTAGGGGTACTCTACTGCATAGACTACAGGCCTGCATGCTGTATACTAGGAGCAGCCTTTTCCCATTACTCTTCTGCCCAAGAATCCTCCCAAAGGGATACACCCAGGGGCGGACTGACCATTTGAGCACTCGGGCACTGCTCGAGGGCCCGGGGTCAGTAGGGGGCCCCATGAGATTCCCCTGGTACCTTTCATTGTCCTTTTCATAGGCTTTTTTGGGTGTGGGCGAGGACACAGGGGCCCCATGATCCCCTATTGCCCGGGGCCCCATGAGTTGTCAGTCCGCCCCTGGATACACCACTGCAACCACCAGATCTCTGACCATTTCCTCTAATACATCTGCAGTCTTTGACAATCTTCTGGAATATGTCAGCAGTCTCTGACCACCTTCTCTAGTATGGCTGCAGTCTCTGACAATCTTCTCTAATATGTCTGCAATTTCTGACAATCTTGTCTCCTTTAATATGTCTGCAATGTCTGACCATCTCCTCTAATATGTCTGCAGTCTCTGAAAATCTCTTCTATTATGTCTATAGTCTCTGACCACCTCCTCTAGTATGTATGCAGTCTCTGACCACCTCCTCTAGTATGTCTGCAGTCTCTGACCATCTCTTCTAGTATGCCTGCACTTTTTGACAGTCTTCTGTTACATTATGAACATGATTTGCAACCTTTTGGGTCTGCAATTACAGACCCCTATACTTTAGAAGTAAAAAGCCACTGCCATAGGGTGCTTTTTTTGTGGAAGGGATGATACAGGTGCTGCACGCAGCTTGCCACCAAAAAATGCCTGCTATGACTGAACATTTTCACCTAATCTACTTCAGCACCCTTACCTGGATAGAACTGTAAGCATTATGGATGCTATACTACTGAAAGTTTTACTTTTCTAACAAGATACAAAAAAAAAAAAAACAATATAAAAAGTTCTAAATAAAACAAAACTAGTGAATATAATGAAAAAATTAACATGTGAAACTTTCCTTGACATTCATGAAATCCATCTTATTTCTTGTCATCGCCTTCCCATATTCATATAACAACATGTTTATTCACTATTCAGGTAATTAACATGGATTTAAAATTCACATCCTCTTGATATGTACAACAGATGTGCCGAAAATGTAAAAATAGAATATCTTTGATTCTTATATCACCCATGAAAAATTCAAGTACCACGCACCTGCTACAAATTTTACAGGCTAATTGGTAATGCAAGCAGTAAATTACTTTCAGAATACCAATCAATTGCATTTCTTGCCTATATAGAGGAAACCTAATATTTGTTAACTCTTTAATTACTGGAGTTCATGTCAAGGTAAAAATAATATCGTGTTCATATTAGCTCGACGGTAAAGTGTTAACATACAAGACCCATCAGAGGTATTAAACAGTCCTGTCAATTGTACGGTAATTTGAGGTCTATTTCTGTTGGCCAAAATTGGCATTTGTCTATTGGAACATGATATGTTATTTAGATGATGAACGGCAGCTTGCTTTTAGAATAAAATTAGGATGGCGCCCAATTCTTCAGTTTTTGGTTTATTTGATAATAATGATCAGGTTGGCATATGTTTCCCGTAATTCATGTTTCCATTGTGACTACACATGCCAATCTAGGGAAACCATTTTTTTGAAGTTAAAGATGTTGTTTTAACTATCCAGGTTAACATGGTACTCAAGGCCGCATTTACCATTATGAATGGCACGCCTGTGTCTTTAGGGGGCAAAGGAAAAAGAGGCTTTTCACTGTATTGTTATCAACCACACATTTTTTTCCTATCATAAAGAACAATGTAATAGAAAATGAGAAGAAGACTATACAATGCAATCTCTATTGTTCACATGGTTTTGCTGGTACTGATACCACGTCTCCTCATAAAAGACATCGAAAGATACTAAGTTTATACAAAAACCAAACCAATAGGACTTTAAAGGTACCACAGCAAAAGTTTCAAATTCACAGTTTTATTTGTACAAAAAATGTAAAAAGATTAAAACAAAGAAAACCTAGCATGTAGGTGTTAATTGTGAAAAAACTGCAATTGCACATGTGGTCAGTTATAGAAAAACATAGCCATAGATGGTCATATGGGGTGTTCCATGCAGGAATCTCCGAAGCATATGAGGGGATGGAGGAAGGAAGAAAAGAGAGGGAGGGAATGGATGGAGGAAGGAAGAAAATGGATGGAGGAAGGAATGAAGGAAGGAAGGAAGAAAAAGGAGGGAGGGGATGGATGAAGGAAGGAAAGAAGGGAGGGATGGAGGAAGGAAGGAATGAAGGAGGGGTGGGAAGGAGAAAGGAAGGAAGGGAAGAAGGAAGGAAGGAATGAATGAAGGAAATGAAAGGAGGGATGGGAGGAAATAATGAAAGAAGAGAGGGGATGGAGGAAGGAATTGTGTTAATTGTGAAAAAACTGCTATTGCACATGTTGTGAGTTATAGAAAAACATAGCCCTAGATGGTCGTATGGGGTGTTCCATGCAGGAATCTCCGAAGCATTTTGCAGAGATGAAGCTCGCTTCCTCGGGGAGAACTGGCATAGAACTCTGTTATAGATGTGAATTATTATTGGTATTCCCCTGTGTATAATAACTGATGGCTCAGCAGCTCCACAAAGCATTATACATGGGGGAATACCAATACCATCTATGCAACCCTTAAAGATAGAGCTATATGATGGAGGCAACACTTTGGGTTTTTTGGGGCTTCATTTCTTTTCCTCAGTTTATTTAAGAGATTACATATATTTCCTTCTATTATAACATATAAATCTTAGTGTGGCTAGTTTCCATTGATGTGCAGTGGTCGCAGTTCCACTTTCCAGGTTCAAGCTAAATGCATACTGAACATCTATGACAAAGTTCTATGTCAGTTCTCCCTGAGGAAGCAGGCTTTGTCCCTGCAAAACGTATTGGAGATTTCTGCATGGAACACCTCAAATGACCATCTATGTTTATCTAGAACTGGAAAAATATGCAATTGCACTATGTGCTAGGTTTTCTTTGTTTTAATATTTTTTTTAAGCTTTTTGTACAAATAAAAATGTGAATTTAGTAATGTGAACTTAGTACTGTATCTTTCAGAACCATAAAGACTGAATATGCAAGAACTATTAGTTTAAACCACAAGTGTTTTTTCGCCACGTATTTTCCTTTATACTGGTTTTTAAAAAAACATACCATGCTTTGTAGGTTGGATATAAAGTTTAAAGTATATGTGAACCCTTACCTTGTAAAACAACCCATTCAGCGTAAAATCGAAATTAAAGGCTGAACGTTTGTGTATAGATATAAAAAACATTGTAAATATCTTTTTTCCCTTTCCCTCCACCTCTTTTTTTTATAAGTGATCATATACCCTCTCAGCTGCATAAGGAGCTCAGAGAGCTGGGGGAAGAGAAACAGCAGCATATTGGTCTTTCCAGTGAATGGCTCTGCCAGGACAAGTCTGATCATTGGAGGTGAGCAGACTGAGTTCCCAGCACAGGTGGAGAACAGACCACTCTGTGCTCTCCGGCCTAGTGTGGTCAGTTTTTAATAGGATAGCTGAGGAACTAGCAGGGACACCAGGGATTTCACACAAAGAAAGGAATACAAAGAGAATAGGATGCTTTTTCATACAAGTATATGGTTCAGCAGGCAAATATTAGGAATATGAAATTTTGGGTTTATTTATTCTTTAATGCAGTCTAACATGTTTGGTATTGAAAGTCTAAGTTCACCTTTTCCATAAAAAAGCCTATGCAGTCAATGGACCCCAGTAGGTATTAAAAATGTTCAACTTTGTAAATAATGAATTAATTTTATTGATTTACCTGCAGGCTATTTGGGTGCCCCAACAGCCGGGTTGAAAAAAAAACTCCCAGTTAACAAACCCAACATCCTGCCTTGTTGCTAAGACAGGAAAACCATTGGTTTTGATGTTGTACTCCTGTAATCCCGAGAGTGCTGGGCCCAATGGTTTTCATACTCCAACAACAGGGCAGAACGTGGGGGTTGCTAACTGGGGTTTTTTTGGCCAGACATGGGGCCCACATGGTCTACAGGTATGATAATAAATATAATGAATGTTTTTCACAGCTGCACAATTGTTTTTCATATCTACTTGGCCTCTTTGACAATATAGAATGTATAGCTGCACCAAACCTTTACAAAGTACATTTTTATAGAGGTCTAATAATCAGACCAAAAAGAGACAGGGAGAAGGGAACTAAGAGATTAGGTTCCAAAAGAGGGACTGTCCTTTCAAAAGAGGGACAGTTGAAAGCTATGGAAAAACATATAGGCTGGGAAATGTTGTATATAATATCTGGATATTACCAGATCTCCAGGCCTTCAGGAGTTACTTTGACAGGTTGACAGGACTACTTCACCAGCCACAGAATGGCCAGACCGGTGGTCTGGAACTGTAACGGAGGAGAACGCCATTGAGAAGGTATAGGTTATTCCAATGGTTAAAGGGGACTTTCAGGGCACGTACAGGTATAGGCAGCAAAAACACAATTAAGAAAATTAAAATAAACAAAATGTATTAAACCCACACAAAATCATGTGTGGTATTTCCCGTCTAATTAATAGCTTACAATTGTTAATGCAGCACTTTGACACACAGAGAAGTCCATACACAAGCCATGATGTGAAATGTCACTAGATATCCTTATAGTGTTGCACGGCTTGAAAAATCCAGGTCTGATGCGTTTCACAGCCAAGATGGCTGCTTCTTTAATGGCAAATTGGGGGAGTATCACATACAAAAATAACATCAGGCATATCCAGCAATCCAAATCACCATCACGGCACCACCTGCCTGAAGTTTGCGTGTTTTCCCTGTGCCTGCGTGGGTTTCCTCCAGGTACTCCGGTTTTCTCCCACACTCCAAAGACATGCTGGTAGGTTAATTGGATCCTGTCTAAATTGGTCCTAGTATGTGTATGTATGAATGTAAGTTAGGGACCTTAGATTGTACACTCCTTGAGGGTTAGGGACTGATGTGAATGTACAATATGTGAATGTAAAGCACTGCGTAAATTGACAGCGCTATATAAGTACCTGAAATAAATAAATAAATAAATCTAGGAGTCTGCGGCAGGGATGGATTCTATTTCTCGACTATAAGTAGGGAATCCAGCATCAAAATGCCGCACCACACAGGGAAGAGACTGAGGCCGCAACCAATGAAACACCCCCAGAAAACCAAACTGTTATGCAATCCAACATAACACCCTTTGGCATGATACCATCCAATGCCTGGTCCAAAGCGTCACACAAAAGTACAGGTTATGCTCTCCTCTCCCTCTAGTTGCTAATGGACAAGTGTGGCAAAGGAACATTGAAACTATAGCCTGCTTCCTAAAAACTTGGACTAAAGTAAAAAGGGTCCAGTTTGGACTCAAGTCATTGTTACTTTGTTGTCATTGTATTGTCAGAACAAACATACCGGTGAAAGGCAATTAATGATGAGTTGCTTTACCTGCTTCCAGTCCGTCCTATACCAGATATACTACTACAGGGTGGCACGGGTGCGCAGAACCCCATATATGTTCATGATTTTTTCATTTCCAGGTAGGGGGCACGTGCACGCCCTACCCTCGCCACCATTCGTGGCTGCGGCTGTCAGTCACCAGGTCCCAGCCACTGATTGCTCGCCAGCACCCAGTGATTCCGACAATCTCCGATGGGGAGAACTGTTTTGTTTACTAACAGTTCTCCTCCCTGTCAGCTCGAGCACACTGCATTGAATGGCTGTGCACAGCACAGCCATCCAAAGCAGTGGTGCTTACAGTGAAGCACACTGACACAGTCCCCTAGTAAAACACTCCCAGCACACAGTTAACCCTTTGATCGCCCCTCATGTTATTCCCTTCCTGCCCAGTGCCATTAGTACAGTGTCAGTGCTTTTTTGTAGCACTGATCACTGTATTGGTATCACTGGTGATGTAAGTGACACCAAGTCAGTTCCTTCCAGTGTCAGAATGCCCTCCGCAGTCTCGCTATAAGTCGCTGATATCCGCCATTACTAGTAAAAATAAAAATCCAGTATCTATACCTCCATTTGTAAAAGCTAAAACTGTCATGTAAACCATTTAATTAACATGTATTGGGCGGATATTTTTTAGCAGAATACATTTTGGCCTAAATTTATGATGAAATTTGATTTTTATAAATGTTTTTACTGAACATGTTTAATAGCAATAAGTCAAAAATGTAGTTTTTTTCTCAAAATTGTCGTTCTTTTTTTTTTATAGCGCAAAAAATAAAAAACGTACAGGCGATCAAATACCACTGAAAGAAAGCTCAATTTGTGGGAAAAAAGGATGTAAATTTCATTTGGGTGCAGCGTTGCATGACTGCACAATTGGCAGTCAGAGTAACGCAGTGCCGTAACGCAAAAAATGGTCTGGTCAGGAAGGGGTGGTAAATCCTCAGGAGGATAAGTTACCACAATTACTGCATATCTATTTTTCTACAACCTTCAGTGTACATTGTGTGTGTGTTGCCACCAGGGGCGGGACAAGGGATGAGCAGGAGGGGTGGCTGCCCTAAGCACTGCAATATCATATGAGATGGGGAGGGCACCATGAGGAGATTGGGGGTGAGAGGATTTGTGTTGGGAGGGGGAATTTGAGGGGGCAACAGGGGGTAAGCATTGTTCTAGGGGTAAATTTGGGAGGAGGGGTGCTAGGAATGGTGATTTTTGGGATTTGTGTTGGGAGGGGGGGATTTGGAGGGGGTTTTGCTAGAAAACGGGATATGGTAGAGGGGACGGAGATTTGTGCTAATAGAAATGATTGGGGGTTTTGTGCTTGTAGAGGAAATTTGAGGGGGATTTCTGCTAGGATAAGTAATTGGGGGGGGGGGTGGGATTTGTGGGGGGAGAAGATTTTTGCTCAGAGGGGAAACCTGAGGGGTAGAGGATTTGTGCTTAGAGGATTTGACTTGGGGAGCATGGGGGGGAACATAATTTTGCTGCGGGGGTATATTTTAGCAGGGGGCAAATTTGTACTGGGAGGAGGGGGGATTTATTCTCAGGGATTTTTTTTTGGGGGGGGGGGTTGCTGACACATAATTCTTATACATTTTGCAGGGCGGTTCAGTTTGGCATTTTCGCCCTGCACTCTAGATGATGTGCCAGCACTGATTGCCACAGTCCCACATACCCCACCAGTGTGGACCCCCATCCACGGAAACATTTTTGGAAATACAGCATTGTTTAGTACAGCATTGTTATAAATGTATAAATGTTTCTACCCGTGTAAGACCTGCTACGCCTGCAAGGCCACAAAGGGAAGTAATAGGAAAATGAGAGAATTCCAAGCAACCACTACAGGAATGACATATACCATCAAGGAGTTTATTACATGCCACACAGAGGGGGTAGTATATTGTCTCCAGTGCGAGTGTGGGTTGCAATACGTGGGACGAACTAAGAGGCCCATGTGGAAGAGGATTAGGGAACATATCCAAAATATAAAAAAGGGCCACACCAAACACAGTGTTCCCAGGCATTTTACCACCCACCATCATAATGATCCGTCCAAACTTAAATTCTGGGCAATAGAAAAATACAAAAGACACTGGAGGGGGAGCAATAAAGTGAGATCTATTAGTCAAATGGAATCCAAATGGATTTTCCTCTTGAGGTCACAAGCCCCGAGGGGCCTTAACGTTGAATTCGACCTTAATTGCTTCATCAGTAACTATTAATCAGACCCCTACCTTATTCTATGCTCTGCATTATGTTTTGCATTAAGCTCTGTATTGTGAATTATAATGTTATGGTCATTGACCAACCCTATGGTGTACTGTGCATATAGGCGATCTGGTTTTTCAATATTTACGATATATACCTAGTCACCTTTGGTGAACAGGTATTACTAGGGGCTATTTTTGATATTTTTGATTATTATAGATTCCCCTAATGTTTTATTTCCTTTTTTAATCCAGTTTATTCCAAAAGTTTTTTACATTTTTCTTTTATATTATTGTGTCTATGGTGGGAATCGAGGGTAGAGTGCCGCTTTAGGTTGCCTTACTTCGTTATCGGAGCTTGCACCTGAGTGACCGTAATCCACCCTTATATATATTCATCCCATATATCAACCCTCGATACGATCGTTTGGTCTGAGATTTTATTTTTACCAAGATACTTAGAAGACTGTCCTCCCTCATTGGACTTCACTTCAATGGCGGTCGGCACCGCCCACCAACAATGATGATTGGGTTATCGACCAATAAATTAAGCTCCGCCGCTAGTAGGCGTATATCCTGATGAAGTCACGTGTTTGAGTGACGTAACGCGTAGATACGCCAGAGGGAGGAGCTTCCTACGATCGACGGTTTGACGTCATATCCGGCGTGGACGCCATCTTGGTGCTCCAAGTCCTGAATACAGTACACCCTTGGAGAGGTGTAAAGGCCTGCTTACTATTAGACCCGTGTAAGTAGGCTCTTGGTTGTTTTTTACTATAATAAAAGGTTTTACACTATGTAAGTCTCTCTTGCCTCACTGGTGACCGTACTGGAGAGCCTTTATCGGAGAGACACCACGGGCAGTGCTGAGGTTACTATTCCACACTAAGACCTACCAGGAGGAGTGAGTGACACCACTATTACCAGCAGGATCCACTGACCAGCAGGATCATTACAAACAGCATTACAAGCTCTTTGGTCCCTGGGGGCCTGAGCAGGAAGGTGAGGGGGCACCCCAGCCTTAGAGGATTGGCACAGTGTGGCTCACACCTGCATGAAGTCTGTGTGACCCATTAAGGACACCATTCACCTTATGTTTATTCATTAAGGACATTATTCACGTGTTTGCTCACCTTCATGCATGTTATCCGTATAGCTGTCTACTTCACTCTTTATATATATGTCAGCCATTCCTTATATATATGTCAGCTATTACATGGTTTATATTATATGGTTTATTTAATTTTGCTCATTTAGCGCCGTATTAATTGGTTTTATATAAATGTATGACATTCAATTTCTTCTGCTGTTCTTCGCCTAGTACAGTTCACATTCCCTAAATGTTTACTTGATATAATTGGTTCTGAACATGCAAAAAAACAGACTTTAAAAAGAAAAAAGAAAAACGAGGCCACAGGTTGATCAATAACACTGTCTGGATTTCAGGCTGTCAGACAGTTTCTGTCTCATCCTCCTATTCTTCAATGCATAAATGACAGCAGTGTCAAATCATCTTTTGCATAAAAGGGGTAAATAGGGGCTGAGTGTTGAGTAAATGAGGTCAAAATTGCTGTTGTATGGCCACATAGTCTTTCCTGCTCTCAGTGCTGATACTTAAACTGATAGTACTTAGGGCAGTAAATATCAAGGTTCTGTAAAAAGATAGAAAAAAAAGTGATGGACACCCAGACTGAAAAATATTGACTGCACATTATTTGTTTTAAGTAGTTGTAAACCTCAGACATGAAATATGAACAAAGCATATCCCTCTATTCTTGTACTTGTCTCAATTAAAAGCACTAAGTGTCAGTTCTTTTTGCTGCTTCATTCTTCTGCTATCAGCATGAGTCACTTCTGACAAGTTTTCCTGACACCAAGAGAAAAATGGTGACAGGGGAGGGACCTCCAGCAGATGTGTGAAGTGTGAACGGGATGTATCTCTGCCATCCAATCAGCTCTCACAGTTCTCCTCACTGAGCTGTACAGTGTGTAATTTCAGTTCTCCGCCCCCTTTTTTCTGAACTCTTTGACAAGCTTTATAAGTTCATCACTAAATGGATGTAGAGAAAAGAAAACCCCAGATAAACAGGTACAACTTATGTGGGAGGATTTGTTTCATCTCTTGGTTTCACCTGAGGCCAGTCACTTCACTGGGTATATGTAAGGGTCAACAACCACTTCAACCTCCTCGACGGTATGATTCTTTCCGATTTTTTTGTGCTGAAAGTGGTACCATTTTTTTGCATGGAAATATGTAGTTTTTTATTGTAGGCTGTAATTTTTAGGAATAACTCACTGAAATCTGTCCGAACAAGAGTCTATTAAACATCTCGAGTATGATAAAACTTGAAACACAAAATCATAAAATATAATTTATTAAATAATCATAAAAAATAATAATATAATAATAATAAATTTAATTCAATAATATAATCAAACCAAAAACACTGAAATTTGAAATACAGAGGCAAATTCGCACATCGCTGAGCAAAGTCGCAAAATCGTTTTCAGTGTCTGATGACGAATTTCCCCACGAATCATTATCACTCAGTTCTGCAAGTGGTTCTGATTTACTATCGCTGTTCTAAAACCGCTTTTGACGTAAAGGAACGCTTTTTGGACGCCATGGACTTTTCTAAGTTTCCACTGTGCCACTGATTTTGAAGGGCAGCTCAACACACCTTTCCTAATGCATGTGGGTTGCAGCATACCACAACACATTGTGACACACTATCTACAGGGATGTCAAACTAGTGGCCCTCCAGCTGTTGCGAAACTACAAGTCCCATCATGCCTCTGCCTTTGGAAGTCATGCTTGTAACTGTCAATCTTGCAATGCCTCATGGGACTTGTAGTGTGGAGGGCTGCCAGTTTGACACTTTTGCCCATGAACTGTGATGCACTGCATTGCTAAAAATACTGCATGCATGATCCTATCTGAATGGTATACTGAACTAAAAGTCACTAACAGCAGCCACTTTCCTACCCTGCCCCCCCTCAATTCATTTTAGTGGCTGAATCATTCATTTTAGGCATTTTAGGTGTGGAACTTGTATGAACTAGTATAGGTGTTTATGCAAGGCAAAGCAACAGGTTCACTTAACCACTTCAAGTCCGGACACTTTCACCCCCTTCCTGTCCAGGCCAATTTTCAGCTTTCACTGCTATCACACTTTGAATGACAATTGCGCGGTCATGCAACACTGTACCCATATGAATGTTTTAGCATTTTTGTGAGACAGATAAAACTTTATTTTGGTGGTATTTATTCACCACTGGGATATTTATTTTTATTGCTATATAAATGAAAAAGTCCAAAGATTTTGAAAAAAAGTGTTTTCTTATAAAATTTTGCAAATAAATAATATTTCTTCATAAATCTTGACCAAAATGTATTCAGTTATCTTTTTAGTAAAAAAAAAATAACCCAAATTAGTTTATAACCAAAAATTATAATTTTTAATTTCTGCTTCTCTCTGGCTGCATTCTTGCAGCCATTGAGAAATACTGTGAGAGCTGTGATTGGTCACAGCTTGTCACATGGTACATGGCTGTTGTAAATAGCCTTGTGCCATGTGACCTCTGTGATCATTCACAGATTTTACTAGTAGTAAGCAATGATGTCAGAAGTCACATCTTGCTTACTACTGTTCATGTGAACACTGATTGGCCAATCAGTGATCACATGATCAGGACCTGACACAGAGGTCCCGTACAAGGATCGGTGTTCAGCTGTGTCCAGAGGACACAGCGGGCACCGGATGGTGGTGCCACGTGCTCCCAGAGAGCATGCACAGGCTGTAAATGTGGGCACCGTTTATGAATGGCAACCTGCTCCTGCACTGCTCCCGTCTGGCCGTTTATGTACATGGGCCGGACGGGAAGTGGTTAAAGTGTTTGTAAACTCTTCCATATACCCAGTGAAGTGACTGGCCTAAGGCGAATCACAGAGATGAAACAAATCCTCCTAGATAAGGTGTACCTGTTTATCTGCAGTCGTCTCTTCTCTTCATCCGTTCAAAGAGCAGAATTCATACACCTTGTTTAAGCTTTCAGAAAACAATAGGCGGGGAGCTGCAGTCACAGTGAAGAGAGCTTATTGAAGAGAAGGGACAAATCCTCCTTCACACAGCACACCAGAACATAGCTGAGGCTGTCAATCCTAGGTTGTAAAAAGGATGTTCCAAATTTATGGCCAAATTCAAACCTAAAAAATGAATTGTCCTCAAAAAAGACAAAATCATCCAAAAAACAAAAAATACTTCATGGTGCAGTATAATAGACAAGATTTATTGCTCCGCAACGTGGTATTATACGTACATTAAAGTGTGCTTAAAATAGCATGTCACCATATAACGAAAATGGTAAAGTTTCAAACCAACAAGATGGCCGCAGCACTCCGGTGCGTGCTGACGTCACACGTACTGAGTCCTCCCAATGCGTTTCGTCATCAATGACGTCTTCAGGGGAATTTGACTTGAATGCACCTTGTATGTATATATATATATATATATATATATATATACACAGTTGCAAGAAAAAGTATGTGAACCCCTTGGGATTACGTGGAGTTTTGCATGAATTGGGCATAAAATGTGCTCTAAACGTCATCTAAGTCACAACAATAGAAGAACACAGTCTGCTGAACATAATACTACACAAACATTAGATGTTGCCATGGTTTAATTGCACATAACATGTAAACATTCACAGTGCAGGGAGGAAAAAGTATGTGAACCTTTGGACTTAATAACTGGTTGACCCTCCTTTGGCAGCAATAACCTCAACCAAACGTTTCCTGTAGTTGCAGATCAGACCTGCACAACGATCTGGAGTCATTTTGGACCACTCCTCTTCACAAAACTGTTTCAGTGTAGCAATATTCTTGGGATGTCTGGTGTGAATCGCTCTCTTAAGGTCATGCCACAGCATTTCAATCGGGTTGAGGTCAGGACTCTGACTGGGCCACTCCAGAAGGCGTATTCTGTGCTGTTGCAGCCATTGTTTTGTTGAATGACTTGTATGCTTTGGGTCATTGTCCTATTGCATCACCCATCCTCTGCGGAGCTTCAGTTGGCGGACAGATGGTCGTACGTTTTCCTGCAAAATGTCTTGATAAACTCTGGAATTCATTTTCCCATCAATGACAACGATCCGTCCAGGCCCTGAGGCAGCAAAGCAGCTCCAAACCATGATGCTCCCTCTGCCATGTTTCACAGTGGGGATGAGGTTTTGATGTTGGTGTGCTGTGCTTTTTTTTCTAAACACATAGTGTTGTGTGTTCTTCCCAAACAACTCAATCTTGGTTTCATCTGTCCACAGTATATTTTGCCAGTAGTGCTGTGGAACATCCAGGTGCTCTTTTGCAAACTTCAAACGTGCTGCAATATTCTTTTTGGACAGCAATGGCTTCCTCCGTGGTGTCCTCCCATGTACTCCATTCTTGTTTAATGTTTTCCTTATTGTAGATGTGTCAACAAAAATGTTAGCATGTGCCAGAGATTTCTGTAGGTCTTTAGCTGACACTCTGGGATGCTTCTTTACCTCATGCAGCATTCTGCGCTGTGCTCTTGCAGTCATTTTTACAGGACAACCACGCCTAGGGAGAGTAGCAACAGTGCTAAACTTTCTCCATTTGTAGACAGTTTGTCTTACCGTGGACACATGAACATCAAGGCTTTTGGAGATACTTTTGTAACCCTTTCCAGCTTCATGCAAGTCAACAATTCTTGATCGTAGGTCTTCTGAGAGCTCTTTTCTGCGAGGCATGGTTCATATCAGACAGTGCTTCTTAAAACCAGTAAACCCAAAACAGGTGTGTGTTTTTTAAGGGCAGGACAGCTGTCAGCAACACATCCAATATCATCACACTGATTGGAGTCAAGGTTGGCTCACTCCTGGCTCCAATTAGCTCTGGGAGAAGTCATTAAGCTAGGGCCTCACATACTTTTTCCTCCCTGCACTGTGAATGTTTACATGTTATGTGCAATTAAACCATGGCAACATCTAATGTTTGTGTAGTATTATGTTCAGCAGACTGTGTTCTTCTATTGTTGTGACTTAGATGATGTTCAGAGCCCATTTTATGCCCAATTCATGCAAAACTCCACGTAATCCCAAGGGGTTCACATACTTTTTCTTGCAACTGTATATATATATACCAAGCATTGATTAACATTGGTGGCATCTGAAGTTGATGTGTTCAAAAGTAGAAAAAAATGGGCATGTGTACGGATTTCAGTGACAAAGCTCAAATTGTAATGGCTAGATGACTGGGTCAGAGCAATTCCAAAACAGGATGTAGGGTGTTTCCAGTCTACAGTGGTCAGGACCTGCCAAAAGTGATCCAAGCAAGAAAAAGTGGCAAACCGACAACAGGGTCATGGGTGGCCAAACTCATTGATGCACATGAGGAGCAAAGGCTGGCCCAAGTAGTCCGATCAAATAGAAGAGCTCAAATCTCTGAAAAGGTTAATGCTGGTTCCAATAGTGAGATGCCAGAACACACAGTACATTGCAGGTTGTTGTGTATGGGGCTGCATAGCCACAGACTGGTCAGGGAGTCCATGCTGATCCATTCCCACAGCCAAAAGTGCCTACAATGGTCACATGTGCATCAGTTCTGGACCACGGAGCAATGGAAGAAGGCGACCTGGTATGATGAATTACATTTTGCATGATATCATGTGGATGGCCGGGTGCATGTGCATTGCTTATCTGGGGAAGAGATGGCACCAGGATGCACTATAGAAAGAAGGCAAGCCAGTACAGACAATTTGGTGCCAGACATCACAGCATACTTTCAGAGGTCTAGTTGAGTCCTTGCCTCAAAGAGTCAGGGCTGTTTTGGAAGCAAACCTACTCAATATTAGTTGGGTGGTCATGTTATGGTAGGTGGTCATAGATATTATGGCTGACCTGTGTGTATGTATACTGTATATGAACGGCAACCCGCTCCTGCACTGCTTTATACTGTACATACACTACAGTATATACAGTATTGTGCTAAAGTTTTAGGAGGTGTGAAAAAAAATGCTGTAAATTAAGAATACTTTCAAAAATAAAAATGTTAATAGTTTATTTTTATCAGTTAACACAATGAAAAATAAGAAAATAAATGAACAGAAAAGAAATCCACATCAAATCAATATTTAGTGTGACCACCCTTTGCCTTCAACACAGCATCAATTCTTCTAGGTAAATTTGCACTCAGTTTTTTAAGGAACTTGGCAGGTAGGTTGCTTCAAAGATCTTGGAGAACTAACCACAGATCTTCTCTGGATGTAGGCTGCCTCAGACCCTTCTGTCTCTTAATGTCATCCCAGACAGACTTGATGATGTTGATATTAGGGCTCTGTGGGGGCCAAACCATCATTTCCAGGACTCCTTGTTCTTCTTTACACTGAAGATAGTTCTTAATGACATTGGCTGCATGTTTGGAGCTGTCCTGCTGCAGATTAAATTTGAGGCCAATCACACGCCTCCCTGAGGGTATGGCTTGATGGATAAGTATCTTCCATTGATCTTGACCAAATATCCAAATCCATTTGCAAAAATGCAGCCTCATACTTAAAAGGAACCCCACCATGCCTCACTGTTGACTGCAGATGCTCATTTTTGTCCCACTTTCCAGCACTTTGAAAACAAACTGCCTCTTGCTACAGCTAAATATTTCAAATTTTGATCCATCAGTCCAGCGTGCCATTTTTCTGCGCTCCATTGCCTATGTTTTCACACATAGTTGAGTTACTTAGTTTTGTTTCTACGTCTTATGCAGGAAAACATAGGAACTAGAGTGCAGAAATATATCAGAAGCTGCTCTGGACTGATGAGTCCTGGAGATGATGGTTTGGCCTTCACGAAGACCTGATGTCAACATCATCAGTTCTGTCTGGAATTACATGAAGAGAAAGAAGGACTTGAGGCAGCCTAAACCACAGAAGATCTGTGGTTCAATCTCTGGGATGTTTGGAACAACCTACCTGCCAAGTCCCTTCAAAAACTGTGTGCAAGTGTATCTAGAAGAATTGAAGAATTGAAGCTATTTTGAAGGCAAAGGGTGCTCGCACCAAATATTGATTTGGATTTCTATTCTGTTCGTTTACCTTCCATTTTGTTAATTGATAAAAATAAATTATTAATACTATTTCTGAAAGCATTCTTAATTGACAGCATTTTTTCACACCTGCTTAAAACGTTTCCACAGTATTGTGTATATATATAAAACATTGTACATTCCCTCCAGTTCAAAGCAGGCAGGAGACAGAGAAGTCTTTAGAAATGTAGGCTTTAATGAATTGTTACTCCTATGCATGCATAGTTCATATCATAGTAAGAAAACATAGATCACAAGAACATATTCAGTATTTCCACATCTTTTGGCAGGTAGCACCACTAAATATATTTGTCTGAAAGCTGTGTTAAACTATTTGGCCGAAGCTGCCTTTTAAATCAAACAGCAAATACCATCTGCATATAAAACATGACAAATGAATTAATGTAATTATGGTTTATTTTCTTTAAATTAGTTAATATTTATTAGCCCCAACTTTATCATCCTTGACTACTAATGGACATTTGTTAAAGTCATTTAAGACATAAATTTCCATCCAGCATCTCGCATGGTTGTTAAAGCCAAGAAGTTCACCCTGGCAGTCTAGAATATTAATGCTTTTAATAAACTTGGGTTCTTAATTAGGACTAATATCACACTTGGAACAAGTTCACAGGTAGGTTTCTGCCCCTAGGTATCAATAAATCCCTCTGCGGCTCTTGGAACGGTAAGGCCAAGGTCAAGCTAGTTAAAGGTGTGATACTGGCACATCAGTAAAATAAAAGTATATTGTATTGAGAGGCAGGGCTGAAACGCATGTAAATCATGCCGTACAATCGGGCACCGTAGGAATGTAACCTCTAAAGTTGATACAAAGGTAAATTGCGTTCCCTTGTGGCATCAATTCATATCCATTAATTGTAACAATGCATGATGGGTCTCAGTTGATTGCCAGCTTCTTTAGTATTTGAAATGTGCTTCTCAGCATAGCGCATAGGACACCGCTGGGACTCATTTGACCCTGACTTTCACATTAATTTTGCTGTGCTGTGAAGAGCGGAGACAAAATCAATGGCCATCAGTGGTTATTCAAGGTAGAGTATCTGGTGCTATTGAATACCAATGGCAATACAAAGCATTAAACTTACTTAAGGTCTCTTCCGTTGACATAGTCATCCGGTCTAGTTCTCCAAAGTTTTCTGTCCCTTGCCTGCTTATTTATTTATTTGTACAGCATTGGAGAACATTTAGGTCCCAGTTCCACTGCTGCAGTTTGATAAGAAGACAAACCACAGAAATAGCAAGGAAAAGGTGTAGTTGATGGGGCCACTTCTACCTTTGCGGTTCCACAGGTTGCGGTTTTGCAATATGGAGCCTGCAGATTTTTTACTCTAGTTTTCAGGAGATGCATACTTTTCATTTACAGTAGACTAGCCACCAGTAGCAAACTTGAAGTAAAGCACAATGTAGCAGCAAAGCAATGCAAAAACTGCACTTGAAATAGACGTTAGGATCCTATTCACACCATCACACTGTGGTAACCCCAATGCACTTTTCCAATGGATGTGGTACACCAAAATTCATGGGAATGCACTACTGTGCATTGTAGTACTCTGCTTTACAGAAAAGGCAGCAATGGCAGCTGCTTTGATCTTGAGTGATTAGCACTTCTGCCTAGCAGTACTAAGGTTGTTGTTCGAATCCCAACCACAGTACTACCTGCCTGGAGTTTGCATGTTCTCCCTGTACCTGCATGGGTTTCCTCCGGGTACTCCAGTTTTCTCCCACCCTCCAAAGACATGCTAGTAGGTTAATTAGCTCCGGTCTACACTGGTCTTAATATGTGTATGTATCAATGTGAGTTAGGGACCTTAGATTGTAAGCTCCTTGAGGGCAGGGACTGATGTGAATGTACAAAATATACTGTATGTAAATTGCTGTGTAAATTGACAGGGCTATATAACTGCCTGTAATACATAATAAAATAAAAATGTTTGGGCTCCTTTTGTGTTGCTGTACCTTTTTGGAAGAAATGGCTTCCTCTAGGTGAACCTGTCCTCTGTTTGTGTATTGCTATGTACGTTCCATCACTCCATCACTGGGAACTCAGATACTGTAGTTTAACTACTTGCCAACCGCAGATAGCCGAATTATGTCTATACTGCTGCTGGCCAGTTCTGGGTGGGCATCATATGACGTCCTCCCAGAACATGCTCTCCTGTGCGCCCCCGGCGATCTCCATGATCGCTGTGTCCTACGGACACAGCTGATCACGTGATGTGGTGAAAGGCCAATCACAGCGGCCTTTTACCACATGATCAGCTGTGTCCAATGACACGCTGATCACCGGGAAATGCAATTGCCGGTTCTCGGCTGCACTTTCCTCACACTGTCAGATCATGAGGAAAGTACTGCCAAGAACCGGCAGTTGTTAGAGCAGGGATCGGCACCAATCATCATGGCTCTGATGATCAGTGCCCTGATGATCGGTGCCCAGCAGTGCCACCCACAAGTTCCGCCCACCTGTGCCCTTCAGTGCTGCCTATCATTGCCCATCAGTGCCGCCTATTAGTGCCTATCAGTGCCCATCAGTGCTGCCTCATCAACGCACATCAGTGAAGGAGAAAAATGACCTGTTTGAAAAAATTTATAATAGAAACAAAGAAACTTTTTTTTTTCAAATTTTTTGCACTTTTTTTGTTTATAGCGCAAAAAGTAAAGCACCCAGTGGCAATTAAATACCACCAAAAGAAAGCTCTATTTGTGAGAAAAAAATGATAAAAATTTCATATGGGTACAATATTGCATGACCGCGCAATTGTCAGTGCTGAAAGCTGTAAATTGGCCTGGTAAAGAAGGGGGTATAAGTGCCAGGTAGGCAAGGGGTTAAAATAAATGCCTACACTTTACAGATGCCTTCCCCATGTATTTGCATCAGTCAATATGAAAAAAAATGCTTTTGTAGCAAATAGACTTTACAAGGGCATATATAAGGTAAGCATAAACACAACAAAAGTATGAAATGAAATTATATAAACCATTAAATTCAGTTTAAGTAATATACAAAAATTAAAAAGGACATAGTAGTGTCCACATCCATGTGATATACCAAAATACAGTTCACATATGTGATACAAGCTGTTCCCATTTTTTCATAATGGGTCTAAATAAGAAGCTCAGCACTCCCTCATGTCCAAACTACTTCAACAGGGCCCCTGTACAGAAGAATAACATCCTTTACACTTGCCAGAAACAACTGTCCCAGCACTGACTACAGAGGCATTTTGAGAGATACTGCTATGAGCGCTAAGCTATCAGCAGCTCTTATCACATTGTAGAGTTGACCGTGTTCAACCTGAAGGCATAGAGGCATAGAGGGGAACCACCACAATTACTTTACAAATCCTCACACACCATGGTTCCAGGCCCAGTCTCTAAAAGGGTTATGTTCTGCAGCGGGCCTTAAGATGGGGATCCAGATGCTCTATAGAAGGGGTATCAAATTGGCGGTCCTCCAGCTGTTGTGAAACTACAAGTCCCATCATGCCTCTACCTTAGGAAGTCATGCTTGTAACTGTCAATCTTGCAATGCCTCGTGGGACTTGTAGTTTGGCAACAGCTGGAGGGCCACCAGTTTGACACCCTTTCTCTATAGGATGCGTCACATGTCACTGGCCACCACTGTTCCCTCTCCCGAGCTGGCTGCTCCTCCTTCTTATTACTCCTCACTTCATAACACAAAGGGTTAAACTGAAAGCTTACTCTTCATTCTTCAGATCACATTTACACTGTAGAAGCACACTGTCTCTCTTCACCAAGTAAATCAGACCAGACGTTGTCTCATAACCAAAATATATTTTACTGAAACAAGTAGTTATTCGTATAGCTTCCAATGTTTTCATCAAAATCACAGAATGAAATACGGTCCAGACAACATTTCCCAAATTTCCTTTTCTTTAAGTGTTGTACTGTGTAGGATTATGACTGAAATGTGCATACCCTTTAGTTGTATTTGTCCTTGAAAGAATGGATATTTGAAGTATTATTAAACCCACAACAGTAAAATCAGTCTGTACATGCAGTAAAGCATGCTTGTTTTACTCACTCTGGAACTTAAAGTGGAGTTCCAGCCGTTTTCGTGTTTATTAAAAGTCAGCAGCTACAAAAACTGTAGCTGCTGACTTTTAATAAACACAAACTTACCTGTCCTGGAATCCAGTGATGTACTCACCCGTGCCGTCCCGTCTCTCCTTCTCTCCTCTACGGCACCGGCATGTCAACTATGGGCACCAGGTTGTGAAAGCTTGCGGCTTCACATCCTGGTGCCCACTGCACATGTGCGAGTCGCGCTGTGCCTCCTAATTGGTTCGGACGCCTTCTGGGACCAGTGAAAGTTCCCAGCAGACTGCGGGAGGAAGGAGGGGCTGAACTTCCGTCTCACTTCGCCGCGGCAAACGGAGCTTGAAGTGGGAGTGGGTACCTGTCAAAAACAAGTATCCGCTTCCCCCTCCCCCCAAAAAAGGTGCCAAATATGGCGGTGGAGGGGGGAGGAGGCAAATAAGTGGACCTTCGACTTTTGAGTAGAACTCTGCTTTAAGTGGTTAATCCTCTGCATTGTGTTAAAATGATGTTTGATCCTGTCTTCTCTGATCCTCCCTTTCTTCTACAGTCCCCAGTCCATCTGCTGATAGAACAGAGCCTTGGGAGCATGCTGCACATGCTCAGTTTTGTGTGTATTGCTAGAGAGTTCTTTTTTTTTATTGGTAGAGTTCATGTGGTCAGCACAGTAAGAATGAAAACTCCTACAAGCTTTAACCAGTGCTCTGCTGGACACGGATGAAGTCACAAGATTGCTCTAACTGCTGATGAGAAAAGGTATTTAGCAGTTTATATTAAATAAAATAATTGCATTTCCGTGTTCTGTGTGAGACCAGATATAGTGAATGCAGGGTCCTGGGTTTAGTAACACTTTAAGATTCAGTCCTTTTGTCCCATGACAGGGTCCCGCTTAAGGCAATTACATCTCATGTCTATGGTCTTTCCCTCAACTCCTTTTGACTAGAAGATCATGAGGTATCACCTTCTCCTGCATATATCTGTTCTGAAAAGGAAGTGACACATGCAGGGGGAAGGCACACCACAGCACACAACCCCTACATAACCACACTTTAAATCTTAATGCAAAATACTAGCTGACAAGTTAGTGTCACTCTATTTATTGGCAACCTACATTCTCAAGGTTCTTAGGCAGAAAGGGAGCACTACCTTGCTCAAGAATCTGGTGATACAAACAAAAGCAGGTGAATGTTCTCCTTGCAAATTCTAGCAATCATGTTATCAAGGATTTCTCACTAGTGCAATGATGGCAAATGTGACATTTGGAATGTGAGGAGGAGAAAACTGCTTCTATTTGTGCTTTGGGGGGGCAAAGGTCAAAGAACAATATATACATAACTACTGTAAGGAGGAGACAACTGTATATAGTGTAGGCAGGTGCAGTCTATTTTCTCCACTGTAGGTGTCAGGAATGGCACTGCAGCTGGAGGGGAAGTCAAGGGAAACTTGGTTTCTCTATGGTTCCCTGGAGCAGCAATCCAGTTTGCTACGCTGCATCTAGGTGACCCTGGTGACCATCTTGGATCACGCAGAGTCCTATTAAGTCCTTTCCCCCCAGGTTTTGGAATGCATTTTGCGAAGTGTCCAGTGGAAGGAGAGCATACCCATCAGTCAGGGATAGCACTAGTGGCAGGGAGAGGTTCCAAAGGAGTAGGGAAAGCAAAGGGCCTATGTCTGCACTTTAGTAAGCTCCCTTTTGGATTGGACTGACCAGGCTGCCTCACACTCCCCGTTGGCAAGCCCTGTCTTCAGTTCAGACCTAATATCGCTGAATTTCCACTGCATTGACTATAAGTTCTCGGTCAAGTGATCTCCCCAGCCAGGTTGTTGTACTGTTTGCAAGTTCTTCAATACATCGGTTACTGCAATCCGGGATTCTGTGTTCACTGCTGCCGCACCATGCTGCACCTACCCGACAATATGGCTGCTGTTGGTGGGGTAGGACGGGGATATAACTATGTATATCACTACCAAAAGGGCAAAAACAATAGAATGGGACTTTTGAGACACACCAATATACACTAAAATTCAATTTTATTTTATTCATATATATATATAAAAAATCATGCTACATCACGTTCTCTAAAATGGTTGCAACAGTTTAGCATGATAAAACATAAAGCATGATAAAGCATAGGATACATCAAATTCAAGGAGTACTATATGAGAAGCTGGCCCAATGCATTTCTTGGACAAAGTCCACTTCTTCAGGGGACAATCTATACATCAAAATTCTAGAACAATGACAATAATAAAATGAATACAATTGATCTAAATTAAATAAATAATAGTAAATATCCCACTATACAGATCTGGAGGATTGGCCTAAAACACCCGGGGGGAGGGGAAGAGAAGGGCAGGGAAGGGGGAAAAAGTATTATCTGTCTTTGTAATTTCACTGTCTCTGCCACAAAGTATGCAGCCAAATAAAACACTAAAGAAACATAGATTATGTGTTTGTTAAAAAAAAAAATGAGAAGGGCAGGGAAGGATGAAAAAAAGGGTGGAACGGGTGAGGCACCCCGTAAAAACCCAAGAGGCAGGGTACCATGATCCCCCCCCCCAAAAAAAAGCCATTATTTAGGTATTTGTTTTTATTTCTTGAGTGGATATTTATGACTACTGAGGTGGGATATTGTATATATGGCTGTTCTTGGAAAGGAGTTTAACTGTATATGGGTGCCTCGTAGAAGGGGGAAATTAAGTACAATAAAAGTTAAGAAGTATACATGATTGATTGGGGGGGGGGGGTCTGTAATTATGGCTGTGGAGGCAGAGAACAGTAGATATGTGACTGCTGTGGATAAAATAACAGTACACATGGCTAGTGTGTGTGTGTAATGGGCTACTGTATATATGACTGCTGTGATGGGATGTGCATTATATAAGGATGTTCTGTTGGGTGATGCAATATACCTGTTGTGGGGGCACTGAGAACTGTATATATGCCTGCGGTTGAAGCCATGTGGGGTAACTGTATAGGATACAGCTGTAAGGATGAGAAACAAAATCCTACATATATGGTTGAAAAATTTGCGGAAACGTAATATTTGGTGGTCATGGTGGGTAGGGGGTCTGGTCTGTATAGGTGAGAACTGCATATATCAGATCAGAGCTGAATTCTTGCTCCTAGATTTTGATAAGATTTAACTTACCTGACAATAACTGATCACTCACCTGTCCACAATATTGCTCATCCTCTCAGAATTACACAGCCAATACTCCTCTGCACTAAAATCTCTGTCGATTACCATCCTTATATTTGACAGATATGATTCTGAGGCTGAGGATTTTCAGCTCTTAGCAGCACAATAGGTATCCAAGGCAAGATCATTATCACTGGAACAAAGGTTTGACATCACCGGTGCTTCAAGGGCTGCCACTGGCTCTATTTATTGAAGCAAATAGCTGTGAGATGCTGGCAATAATTTTTTAAGCCTAAATCAGCAAAATTGTGTGAAGATTTGCAACCTCTGACAACAAGTTATTGAAAATCTGTTTGGATTTGAGTAGTTTAAGCAAGAAAAAGCAGTTCTATGCAGACAATACATCTTTGGCAAAGAGTAAATGCACTAGTCATGTGGAATTTATTAAAACGTTAACAAAATATTTATTTTGCTGTGTCAGAGCATTATCTGTCTTCGTACTTTCACTGTCTCTGCCACGGAGTATGCAGACAAATAAAACACTAAAGAAACATAGATTATGTGTTTGTTAAAAAAATAAAGCAATGAAATATGTACAGTATGGCATTGGTTTCTAGAGAAGCCGTTGTGAAAAATGGAAACAAAAGAATAGACCTGAGATGGTCAAGGGGTGAGCTGGCCAATCCAATGATGACACTAATGACTTTCATCACAATGGAGCTGATTTACTAAAGACAGATAGACTGTTCACTTTGCAAAAGTGCAGTTGCATTCTGCAAGCGCAGTTGCGCCAGAACTTAGTAAATGAGCAGAAGCTCTGCTGACTTCCATCAACCAATCAAAATGCAAAAATGTTTTGTTTTTTTTATTTTCCTTGCATGTGATTGGGTATTTCTTGCATAGTGAAGCTTTACCTCATTTACTAAACATTTTGGTCGATTGCTATTGCTTAGATCAGGAGTCTCCAAACTTTCTAAGCAAAGAGCCAGTTTACTGTCCTACAGACTTTAAGGGGGCAAATGTCCTGGCATCAGTGGGAGTACACAATGCCCCATTTTTGGTGTTAGCAAGAGGAATTGTGCCCCTTCAATGGTTTCATTGGGAGAAATTGTGACCCATCATTGGTGTCATTGGGCCCCATTCTTGGTATCAGTGGGACGGACTGTGCCCCATCGTTGGTGTGATTGGTGGGAATTGTGCCCCATTGTTGGTGTCATTGGGAGGAATTCATTGGTTTCAGTAGATTAAACAGTGCCCCAAGGGCCAGATGAAAGCAAGCACAGGGCCGCATGCGGCCCCTGGGCAGTTTGGATACCACTGGTTTAGACCAATGTAGGAGCTGCCTTGACACACTTCCCCTCCCACCTCTGTAGACATAAACATGCACACCTGGGTCATCCAAGCATGCATGTTTTCACACCTGAGCAAGAAAAAAAAATCTCAGGGGGTGGAATTGTCCTCACACATACTGCCTTTTAATATCTAGGTCTGCTTAAACTTACTGTGTGTTCCTTCCTTCTGCAGTATCAGTGTCTTTGTGGAGGCAGCAAGGCTCCTGTCAATGCTACAGGTGAATAGACCCTCAATGCTACAGACCCAAATAGTGGCCCAGGAACAGCTCCTCTTCTCTGTAGAAGCCAATATAAGACAAGCACCACAGGGAGCCCAGGCACCTCTTGGCCTTGCCTACTTCAAATCTTAGAGAGCCAAACTGAAACAAAAGCAAAATGCAGGAGACACACTGGCCTAGTGCATTATCATAAGACCTTTTATTAAAAAATAAAAACAATTCCAATGTGCTCAAAAAGTACAGGATAGAGTGCATGTAACACAATCCAGACCAGTCCCAAATCAGTGACCATGTCCATCCACAGGGGTGGAGCTTCTCCACCTAGATTGTAAGCTCCAAGGAGCAGGGGCTTGGAACCCATCGTGTATCACATTCTATTGTTATTGTACTGTCTCGTGTATTGTCTCCCATTGTAATGTTCAGCGCTGAGCGAACTGTTGGCGCTATATAAATACTGTATAATAATAATGTGTTTCAAGGGTCATGCCCTCTACATCAGAGCTCTGATGAAGTGGCCTGTCTATTTATTTATTTCATATACTTATATAGAGCCATCAATTTACACAGCGCTTTACATATATGTTGTATGTTTACATCAGTCCCTAACCCTCAAGGGGTGTACAATCTAATGTCCCTAACTTACATTCATACATACACATACTAGGGACAATTTAGACAGGATCCAATTAACCTATCAGCATGTCTTGGGAGTGTGGGAGGAAACTGGAGTACCCGGAGGAAACCCACACAGGCACAGGGAGAACATGCAAACTCCAGGCAGGTGGTGCCGTGGCTGGGATTTGAACCAACAACCCTAGTACTGTTAGGCGGAAGTGCTAACCATTTAGCCACTGTGCTGCCCATATCTGTCTATGAACCAAATCTTCATTCTCCTTTAGTATATTGTACTATCCAGGCCCTCCTTTTACCGCATTTGGAAACAAATTTTTTTTTTAGGGGGTAGCAAGTACATTTTCTATAGGGTCCTTGCTCCCACTTCCCTATTCCTTGCCTAGCCTCCTGGGAAATGTCACACATCCTAGGAGGCTTTAGGACAGCCTCCTCCAAGGCATGCATCTCATGTGTGCATGCTGGGGAGCTGGTTGTGACTGATCAGGAATGGTGGCATAGGACTGAGGATAGCGCTGAAGTTTATAGGTTGTACAATGACAGCACTGAACACCTGTGTGGTCTGTATGGTCTGGCAATATCTGTTTTGAAATGTCAGCAGCTACACTACTTATAGCTTTTGACCTTTACTGTTTGAAGTTCCTCCTTAAGTTAGGGTCCAGAGCAGTCTCGGGATCCACTAATCCTAGGGTCCTCTAATAAGCACTTACTGACTGTTTGCCAGAAGCTGATACTTGTCCTGACCTCCCCTACCTGCCACACCTCAAGATTAGCTCTTCAGTGAGAAAGGAGTTGAGAGTTGGTGAGGACAAACACTTTTCTTAGAAGGAAGACTATATTTTCAGAATAGGGTACGCTGGGTTTTGAGAATCTGGAGTGCTCTGGAACTGAACAGATTAGTGGACCACTGGATGCCTGCTGTCAGGAAAGGCTTGCTGATTGAGCAGATAAAGTTTCCCGGTGCATAAGAATGCACATGCTCAGACCAGCACTTGGCAGATGTTCACAAGAATAAGCAAAGACGAGCACATGCACTCCCACATATGGGTGCGTGCCCTTTTACCAAGACTGGCACCAAATGGACTACTGCACTTGCTAATTGCTGTTTGGTCTGCAGCTTCTGTGTGTGTTTATCCTGATTCCAGTGCCGGGCCTCTGATCTCGACCCGGCTTGCTCCTGACTACGCTTGTCTGCTGCCTGCCCTGACCTACACTTATTCTCCGGATTCTGTCTCAGCTTACTGTCTCTGCTTGATCTGCCTCCACCATTGCTGACATTGGCCTATGACCTGACTCCTCTCCTGCCTTCTGTTTATGCCCAATCTGCTGGTCTGTTGCCGACCCGGTTTGCCTGACCCTGAATCCTGTTCATCCAGCCTGCTCCAGCTCTGTAGTCCAGTAAACTTTCATTTTAAATGTCTGCCTGTTGCCAGCCTTTACACTTCCAGCCTGCCTGCTGTGGCATCTGCCTGCTGCTAGTTGTCTGCTATCAGCCTGCCTGCTGTGCCATGTATTTGCTGTTAGCCTGTGTACTGCAGGCCTGCCTGCAGTGATGTCCACCTGCTGCCAGCTGTTTGCTATCAGCCTGCCTGTTGTGCCCTCTATCTGCTACCAGCCTGCCCTGCTGAGACATCTGCCTACCACCAGCTGCTCTGTTCCTGGCATGCTTTCAGTGAAATGATAGCTACTACCTACACAGACTACTGGACTGATCACAGCCAGGAACGTATTTACCACAAGGCAAACAAGGCAAGGGATGGAAGAGGGGACACATGCAGCTTGGGGATCAGGTGGGATCTGAGAGAGGCTGCGGGCTGCTTGACTCTCGTTCCTGGGGATGCCAAGAGCTGTGAAGGTGAGTGTATTTCTCTCTATCGCTGGAAGGGGAGTGGCCGGTGTATGGGGGCAATGGTAGTGGAAGGCTCTCTCGGGAGAGTGGGCAGGGGTGATCACAGCACTTAAGCCACTGATCACAGCACTTAAACCTGGTTACTGTTCCACTATCGGTGACCCAAGAGCCTGGGCTGTATGAGAGACCTTCCTCTGCACGTTAGGCTCACTACCAGGTATGTGACACCTGCATTAGGACTATGACTCCACATCATAAAGAAAAACAATACTAAGACCAGTGACCTGAAAGCTAAGTAAATAATAATAAATAATAATAAAAGTAGCTAACATAATTATATCAGCATGACTGGAAGTGTAGTCCATTGTATTAAAAATAACAAACTTTGTGAGTAACTTCCAGGCAAATCAATTCAGATAGACACAAACACCATATATGTCAGGAAAACAGTGGTAACCAGAGGCTTGAGAAAGGAAGTGTGTCCCTTGAAACGTGTTGCCTGTCATGCCATTCACCTATCCATGTGTGTGATGCACTGCTGTGGACACTGTGCTTTGACAGCTGGCAGGGTCCAGCGTACCAAGTGCCGGGTTCAGGCTGACAGCACCCTTTCCAGCCGCCTATCATCCTCCACCTAGTTCTCTGCCGCTGTTACACTGTGGTCCTGTGCTTACCTCTGGATACTTACTATGTATGTGGATATTGCTCTTAATTATTTAATAAATTGTTTGGATTTTAACCCTCTCCTGTGCCTTTCTGTTTTACTTCCATTACCTGAATGCTAAAAAATATAATTTTCTCTGAATCCAATTTTTTTTGTATAAAGGAAAAAAAAAAGCAAAAAGCAAAAAATCTAGATGTTTTCTGGCCTCTTGCTGAGATGGTACCAGCCTCATGAGGCATGATACAGGGCTTAGGAGGTTAGCACACCAGCCGTTGCTCCTGCTGCCACTGCACAAAACAAGTCAGGACTATCATTTTTGCATATCTGCAACCTGCTGGCATTAGTTTCAAGGGCACAGCCCTCTTCATCAGAACCAAACTCTGATGAAGAGGGCTTAGCCCTTGAAATGTGTAAGCCTCACTCCTAGCCTTCGGGCTTTGCTGGATTATTGTCATCGGATTCATTTTTGCATATCTGCAACCTGTTGGCATTAGTTTCAAGGGCAAAGCCTTCTTCATCAGAGCCAAACTCTGATGAAGAAGGCTTAGCCCGTGAGACACGTAAGCCTCACTCCTAGCCTTCGGGCATTGCTGGATTATTGTCATCGGATTGGATATTGGATCTACTGATGTACCTGTTTATACTTACCTTTGTGAGTATCTTGGAATTCTTCTTTTATTCAATAAAGTGTATTTGGGTAATGCACAAGGCTGCTGCGCCTTCTGTTTATTTTTGTTATAGCTCTATGTAAGGTTCCCCCCTATCTGAAGTGGGCAGCAAGGTCCATCCAATACCTGTGGGATTGATGGAGTATCATGAACTGTGAAATTTCACGTTGATTTGTTTAGCTTCACGTGAGAATAATAGGGCCCTAAGTCCTTTAGGTTTTAATTACTAGAGTATAATGTCAATCTGTGCTAAAGTCCAAAAATGGCCGGGAGATTTGGAAGACATCTTTTTCAAGCAAAAAAAAAAACTAAAAAAATTCAGTGGGATGCTTTTTAGAATACAGACAGTGAGGTGTCAGTGCCAGAAAACTTTTGATACATATTAAAAACCTGACAAAATAGTCCAACTACTCTAAAGCTAAAATTTTGCCTTTGCATTGTGTTGATAAATTCCTGTTAGACATCCAAACTTTAGAGTATCTAGAGGCATATCTATTCTCTCTACTACATAACTGGTTTACAGGATCTGCACAGTACATGTAACACAACAAGCAGGCAAATCTGATTAATGTTCTTGGTTATGTTAAATATATCAGACTCCCAGGATGATGAAACTTCATTCAGAGGCGTTCAAAGGTGTTTTCTGACACAAACCTAATCTGCCTTGTCCCTGGAGCTGAGCATCTTGAAATAATATATCAGTAATAAAAACTGTAGACACTTCCAGGTTTAAAAGCTTTTTTTTTTAAGTATATGGCTTTCTGATATATTAAATGCAAAACAATGGCTGTCACTGTTGGATCAGAAAACATTTGCTGTATAATCCATTTTCATTTTTTTTCCAGGAGGTGTAAATTTCATTACATTCTTAAATAATGTAGAAAATAATATATCAGCAGGAGATAGGTAGAGTGATCTGTGATGTTTGCGTCCCATGTCAAGCTGTCCAATAACTGCTTATGCAGTCTTTCTCAATTCATTCCCCCAACATACAGTATTTATAGTTTCCATATGGTACCATCATGTCTTGAAGGCAGTTAACAAAGGAACAGTGACTCCTGCGGGAGTGTCAGCCTGCTTTAATCTTATGACCAATCCCAGAGTTGTAACAAGAAATGTTGCAGTTCCTTCGCCATCCCTTTAGATGTGTGATACTGTTTTCTAGTATCTCACTAAAGATGGAATTCTTAGTACATGACAATGCTAGGGATGCTAAAAGATCCACTTAACCACTTTAACCTCCCTGGTGGTATGATTATGTCAGGAATTTTGTACCAAAAGCGGTACCATTTTTTTGCATGGAAATTTGGTGTTATGTATTGTAGGCCTGCAATTCTTAGTAATTACTTACTTAATAAATACTCATAAAAAAAATTAATATAATAATAATAAATTTAATTCAATAATATAATCAAACCAAAAACACTGAAATTTGAAATAGAGCGCCAAGTTCGCTCATCGCTGAGTAAAGTCGCAAAATCGTTTTCAGTGTCTGATGACAAATTTCCCCACGAATCATTATCACTCAATTCTGCAAGTGGTTCTGATTTACTATCGCTGTTCTCTAGCCGGTCTAAAACCGATTTTGACCTAAAGGGACGCTTTTTGGATGCCATGGACTTTTCTCAGTTTCCAGGCAGAAAGAACTTTCAAAATGCAGGCAGGGCACAGGACAAAGCACTCGGGACAAAATGTATGTGAAATGCTTTGATACAGGAATGTTTTGCTATGAAATATTTGTTTTTAAAAAAATGTCATTTTTGTTTAATTTTCAAATTTGCCGCCGGTTCCAGCGCCCGTACGTCCCGACGTCACAGGGACCGGAACACGGAAGCCAGATGCCGGCATTGGCCGGAGGAGATGGCCGGGGACGCTGCAGGGGACACATCGCGGGAGCGAAGGACAAGGTAAGCTCTGCAAGGAATCCCTATGCAGCGCCGCATGGTAAGCCCGAGTGTAGCTCAGGGTTACCGCTTTTGGTACTGAAACTGCACTCGGGAATACCGCCAGGGGGGTTAATACTGCATACTTTCCCCCCCCTTTCCTGCCCAGGCCAATTTTTAGCTTTCAGTGCTCTCACACTAGACATGTGCAAAATGAAAAAAATAATTTTGCTTTGTTTTGTTATTTTAATAATTTTGTTTTCTGTAATTAGTTAAATTTGTTCAATTCGTTTTTCGGGGAATTAATTTTGTTTATTCGAATTCAACCAAATTTGAAAATTCGAAAGCAATTGTAACGGATTTGAAAACAATTCTAACGGATTTGATTATAATTCTAAAGTTACAATCCATCATCCACAATCCATTTGTGTTTTTGATGCTATATGGGTTATATGAAGAGTTGCGTGACCATATTGGAAATTTCCGCCTTTGTTGATCACTAATCACGTCACCATGGCGCAGCTCACAATTTTCTGTAAAGTGTTTTAGTCTTTTCTAATCTATTCTATTCTTTTCCACTATTTTATTTTCTATTCTAAAGTATTCTGTTCAAATTCATATTCATTCTATTTAAAATTCGAATTTCGGAAGGCAGTATTTTCTTTCTATTTTATTCTATTATATTGTTTTTCTATACTATTCTATTCTATTCTGTGATTCGCTATTCAAATCTTTTCTATTCTTTTCTATTCTATTCTTTCACTTTCTATTCTATTCTAATTGATTCTATTATTTTCTATTTTATTCTTTTGATTTTCTATTCTTTTCTATTCTTTCACTTTCTATTCTATTCTAATTGATTCTATTATTTGCTATTTTATTCTTTTGATTTTCTATTCTATTCTATTTCTTTATTTTCTCTTCTAATTTATTCTCTACTTGTTTTCAAATTTCAATTGGTTTTCGAATTTGAATTTGCTTTCAAATGTGTTTTAAAATTCAAATCTATTCAAATTTTGGATGAATTTTGTTTTGTTATTTCAGATTTGTTTAAATGTGTTACTATTGTAACACATTGGCTAGCAAAGGAATCAGAGGAGAAAAGTATGGGCTAACGTGATAGGGCAATGCATCCAAGATATAGAGAAATTATTTTTGCAACAAGAGGGAATATCAGACGTTTTAGGTACCCAAATGCATATAAATAGCAGGTGCTTAAAAGTCAATTTTATAAAATAGTATTAATGTAATTATATATAAATTTATACAGAAGGGGCATTTAAGTCAAACCAGAATTTTTAATTTTACAGGTATAAAAAAGGATGCTAGAGTGGTGGTACTATGCAGTAGTAAGTGGCAAGTGTGTCTTCTTACTGATAGGCGAAGCACATGTCGCGGGCTAGTCCAGAGACCATTAATCAAGATGGCAGACAACAATGTTAGTGCGTGCAGAGAATGGCGTGTGGTGATAAAGTTTCTTGTGAACGAAGGTGTAAAACCTACGGATATCTACACATGACTTCAAGCACAGTACGGTGATAAGATGCAGCCACAGTAAAACATTTGAATTAAACAGTGCATTGAGGTCAGCTTGTAAGTTGATAGTTACATTGTTAGTCTGGCTGAAAAAAGACAAAAGTCCATCCAGTTCAACCATAAAAAAAAAAAATTATAATCCTACACCAACAATTGTTTCAGAGGAAGGTAAAAAACCTAGCAAAGCATAATCAAATGTGCTCCTTCAGGGGAAAAAATTCCTTCCTGATCCCCCCAGAGGCAATCGGATATTCCCTGGATCAACTTTACCTATAAATGTTAGTAATCAATGTATGGTGTAAATGTTTCAAGGATGACCATACACCAGTGATGATCCCTGCCATGGTGGTTCCCAGCCCGCAGCAGTCATTCCTGTGAACATTCAGCGAATGGAACATCTGATCCTGGATAATCAATGTATATCCTGGCTTGAAATTGCACAAGAGACAAATCTTTCTGTGGGAACGGTGAACACAATCATGACGAAGTAAAGCAGGTTGTCCTAGAAGTACTGGTTACCCAGCAATAATATAATATAGATCTTGCCTACCCAGGGGGGTAGTATATACAAACTAATGTAAAAATAAAACACCCAAATCATATAGTGATTTTAGTAGCGCTAATTAAATGATGATAAGTCATAAAATGTGCAATGAATACCAAAAAGTTATTGGTGACAACAAAAAAAAACTAATAAACTGTCCGTGATTGATGTGAAAAAATCAATTCAAATTAAATGTGATTAAAAGTCAATGAAAACACATAATAAAGTGATCCAAAGTCCATAAAATCAATTCTTCAATCCCCCACCACAAAAATTTGCCTTCCACTCTCATGGTTGGCAAAAAGGCTTCCTGGGATACTTTTCCCATTTAAAGATAACTTATAGATTGCATGAGACAAAGATTCTTCTGCATCCAGATAGACCATGTAAAACAAACAAAAAAATGCTCCAATGGTGTAGTATGAACAACCAGATCCTTTAATTAAATGAATGGACCTTACTCACAAAAAAAACTGATAAAATACTCCTAAATGCTGTATCCATTGATAAGCCTGAAGTGAACATAGACCAGGTGCTCTCACCACCTCTGGTTTGAAGGTAACTGATGCCATTGTGTCACTTCTGGTCACAGTACACATCACTTCCGGTCGCACAGTACAGTTTATTTGTTTTTTTGTTGTGTTTGTTGTGTGTGTTGTCACCAATAATTTTTTGGTATTCATTGCACATTTTATTAGTTATCATCATTTATTTAGCGCTACTAAAAACACTATGTGATTTGGGTGTTTTGTTTTTACATTATTTTATTTATGGTTTATATATAGTGGCAGCTGTTTTCATATATAAATTACATTTGGCGCGATATAATAGGTGTTGATCAGGGGCGGACTGACAACTCATGGGGCCCAGGGGCAATAGGGGATCATGGGGCCCCTGTGTCCTTGCCCAAACTCAAAAAAGCCTATGAAAAAGGTACCAGGGGCATCTCATGGGGCCCCCTACTGACCGCAGGCCCTCGGGCAGTGCCCGAGTTCCCAAATGGTCAGTCTGCCCCTGGTGTTGATAATTATCACAATTATATTATCACATTTATATTTTTTTGTATATACAAACTATCCAGCAGCAGGGAATTTCTTCTAAAATTCCTCAGGCACTGATGACTTATTTGAACAATACAAATAAAATAAAAAGTGGACAGTCCATGAAAAAGTATAGTAAAGTGATCCAAAGTCCATAAAATTAAATCTTCTATTTCACCATGTGCAGTAGACTAAAAACAAAGTGCTTCAAAGGATTCCCCCACATGGATGTAAACTAACCACAAATATTTGCCTTCCACTCTTGTGCTTAGCCAACAAGCTTCCTGGGACATATTTCCCATTTATAGATGGATTGTAGATCACTTGAGATAAAGATTCCATTGCATCCCAATTGGCCATGTAAAACAAACAAAAAACGCTCCAATGGTGTAGTATGAACAAACAGATCCTTTAATAAAGTGATTGGACCTTACTCACAAGAAAAATCAATAAAACAAGCCCGAACAATATATCCTTTGATAATCGTGATGTGAGCATAGACCAGGTGCTCGCACCACCGCCGGTTTGTTGGTAACAGATGCCGTTGCGTCACTTCTGGTCACGGTCCACGTCACTTTTGGCCGCAGCGCCGTCACGCCCTTTTGTTACAGTAATCACGGACTATTCATAAGTTCGTGTTGTTACCAGGGGCGGACTGACAACTCATGGGGCCCCCGGGCAATAGGGGATCATGGGGCCCCTATGTCCTTGCCCAAACTAAAAAAAGCCTATGAAAAAGGTACCAGGGGCATCTCATGGGGCCCCCTACTGACCCCAGGCCCTCGGGCAGTGCCGAGTTTCCAAATGGTCAGTCCGCCCCTGGTGTTGATAATTATCATGATTATATTATCACATTTATATTTTTTTGGAGTACATACAAACTATCCAGCAGCAGGGAATTTCTTCTAAAATTCCTCAGGCACTGATGACTTATTTGATCTTAGGATGGTTCAGGCGTACTGACAAATCTTTCTATCCTGAAGATTTCCAGGCATTAGTTAAATGCTGGGATAAGTGTATAAATGTAGAAAAATAAATGCAGTTTCCACTCCTTGAAATTTGTTCTTTTAATTTATAAACTCAAAAGTCCCAGGTTGACTTGAATGCCCCTCGTATAAATATCACTAATACAATATAAAATAAAATAGGAAAAAACTGAGATACAGTCACTGTAATCAATATATTGTCTGATATTATTTACTCCTCTCTTTTATTTTATTGTGTTGATATTTGAAATTTTTCTATTTTCTCATTTTGGGTATAATTTAGACTTACTGGCAGATTAAATTGCTGAAAATTAAGGAAAAAAAAGCCTACAAAAAAAGCAAACAAATTCAGCTACCCTGTGTAAGGATCGGTAAGCTACAAAAAATACTATGTTTTTATTTTAGGTTTTAATATCACTTTAATGTAAAATTTTCAATAATTACTCAATAAATATTCTCACTTAAAAATGCAGTAAACTTTTCCTTTAAATAAATAGTGATCTCTAAAATCTGAAATAAAATTCTATTACTTAAAAAAAAAACTCCCTTGAAAATCTTTTTGACGGGAACATAGGTTTAGTCTAATTTTCATACAGTGCGTGACAAACCCTTGAAGGAACTTGAAAGGGTTAAGTGCTAATCTGCTTATGAGTGTATTTTTCCACTGCTTTCCAGTTTTAATGGATGTTTAGCACAGATGCACAGTTACCACACAGATCGCAGCTGTTACCACCTCAGACGAGGAATTAATTTTCTTGAAAGAGACTTTACCACTTGTTCCCATGTATGCTAATTCTGAAATATAGCCCAGTGGTGAGCTGGATAATTCCTGTGTGTCAAACTGTGAATAATTTTAAAATAAAAATAGGAAAAAGCTACATTACGTATGCTTTGATAGCCAGTTACAAAAAAAAAAGTTGTCAAAGCTCTCCGCTCTCAACTATCTGTAAGAAGTCTTTTGAAACCAAGTAAACCACTTCTGAGTTCTGACCTTCATCTTTTTCCTGCCCCGATGGCTGGCCCTCAGCAGGCTTTGAAATGGAATGAGATAAATATGAAATGAATTGGATGAATGGAATAGGTTGATAATCCTGGCTGGCGGAGGGGGTGAGATGTGTAGCAAATAAGCTCAGTGCAAGCGGAACGGCGTGAATTCTTTCTAGGTAGTGCTACGTCAAATGCTTTGTGCCGATCCTTTGCAAAGGATCGTGTAGATGCTGACCTCTTAAAGGAAATCTTCAACCAAAAATGACCAGATAGGCATCATCTTAATAAAGGGTCTGTAAAAGTAAAACACCAAAATATTACAGTGTTTAAAGTGGCGCTGAATAAATAATCTATAATAAAAATACATTAATAAAAAAATATATTGTGAATACCCATAAACTTAATAGTGACAACACAAACTTATGAATAGTCTGTGATTACTGTAACAAAAAACAATAAAAATAAAATAAAGTGGACAGTCCATGAAAAAGTAGAGTAAAGTGATCCAAAGTCCATAAAATTAAATCTTCTATTTCACCATATGCAGCAGACAAAAAACAAAGTGCTTCATAGGATTCCCCCACATGGATGTAAACCAGGGGCGGACTGACCATTTGGAAACTTGGGCACTGCCCGAGGGCCCGGGGTCAGTAGGGGGCCCCATGAGATGCCCCTGTTACCTTTTTCATAGGCTTTTTTGAGTTTGGGCAAGGACACAGGGGCCCCATGATCCCCTATTGCCCGGGGGCCCCATGAGTTGTCAGTCCGCCCCTGGTAACAACACGAACTTATGAATAGTCCGTGATTACTGTAACAAAAGGGCGTGATAATCCTGATGTGAGCATAGACCAGGTGCTCGCACCACCGCCGGTTTGTTGGTAACAGATGCCATTGCGTCTTTTCTGGTCACGGTCCACTTTACTTCCGGCCGCAGCACCATCACGCCCTTTTGTTACAGTAATCACGGACTATTCATAAGTTTGTGTTGTCACCAGGGGCGGACTGACAACTCATGGGGCCCCCGGGAAATAGGGGATCATGGGGCCCCTATGTCCTTGCCCAAACTCAAAAAAGCCTATGAAAAAGGTACCAGGGGCATCCCATGGGGCCACCTACTGACCCCAGGCCTTCGGGCAGTGCCCGAGTTTCCAAATAGTCAGTCCTCCCCTGGTTGTCACTATTAAGTTTATGGGTATTCACAATATTTTTTTATTATTGTATTTTATTTTAGGTTATTTATTCAGCGCCACTTTAAACACTGTAATATTTTGGTGTTTTACTTCTACAGGTTTTTTGTTTTACATACAGTGGTAGCTCCTTTACACCTAAGTTGCATTTGGCACAATATAATAAGTTTTGATCATATTATCACATGTATTTAAGAAATTTTTTCTGGTTATTAAAGCGTCTGTCAACCCAAAACTGAGGTTTTACTTTTTTGGTATTGCTGCACCGTTAAAACATCTGACATAGTAAATATAGGAGGCCTTAAAGGGTAACTCCACTTTTGTGGGGAAAAAAAAGCAAATAGAAAACAATAATAATAATATAGCACATACAATTGTGACACAAGTCATTTTGTAATTTAATGTTACTAAACATGACCTTTCCTTTTCAATCTGCAGCGCTGTCATTTTCTGTAAAATTCAATGCAATATGACAAGCTGGAGGCGTCCTGTACACGTATGGTGTTCTTCTGGGATTTCTAGTGTCAATATGTGGCTACACCCTTTTAGCACCTGATAGTTAACTGCATGTCCAAGCTATTGGGATTTAAAGTGTTACTATATGCAGTCTGTATATGCAGTAATATATCATATATCATCACATGCCTGACGAAGGGGTCCTGCGCGGCTCTGAAATGTTGCACTTTTCTTTGTGATGCGATCTTTTTGGAATATAAACCTTTTTGGACCATATCGAGATTCGTGGTGTGCTGACCAATATGTACGTTTGTATATGCAGAAAAGCATACTTGATATATTCACTGTGGAACCTAAGGGGTTAAACCTCTTCAATGTGTAAAAAGGCTGTTTGATCTGGACTTCCCCTTCTTCCAGTGTCCACCTCTTATCTCCTGATAAGACATGTCGTGTGGAATCACTCTGCACATGCTCAGTTTGGTATGTATTGCTAGAGATTTTTTTTTTCTTGGGAGAGTGCATGTGATCATCACAGGGCCAATCAGCACTGTCCAGACAGAGGTCAGGGGTTCTGTATCCTCCTAGAGTTGAAATAAAATTCCTCCCACAAGCTTTAACAATAGGCAGGGTGGAAGCAGTTAAAAAAATAAATAATCCTAAAACAGTATTATTCCCAAAAAACAAAACATTTATACAGTATACGGCAGTTTACCAATCCTTAAAGTGCTACTAAACCCACAACAATAAAATCAGTCTGTATATGACGTAAAGCATGCTTGTTATACTCACTGTGGAACTTAAGGGGCTAATACTCTGCATTCTGTAAAAAGGATGTGTGATCCTGTCTTTTCTGATCCTCCCCTTCTTCTACATTCCCCATTTCATCTCCAAATAGAACACAGCCTTAGGGACACTCTGTACATGTTCAGTTTAGTGTGTATTGCTAGAGAGTTTTTTCTTTTTCTTGGGAGATTGCATGTGATCAGCACAGGGCCAATCAGCACTGTCCAGACAAAGGGTCGGGGGTTATGCAATCTCATAGGATAGTGAGAGGAGAATGAAAACTCCTCCTACAAGCTTTAACCAGTGCTCTGCGGGACACTGATATAAGTCACAAGACTGCTCTAACTTGTGATGAGAAAAGGTATTTAGCAGTTTATATTTACTAAAATAATTGAATTTCCATGTTCTGTGTACTGTGGGAGACCAGATATAGTGAATGCAGGGTCAGGGATTTAGTAACACTTTAAGCACAGGTACATCTTGTTTGTGTTACATAGTAGGTCAGTAGCCAGACCTAAACCTAGTAGCTCTCCCCCACTTTGTGTCTATTTGCCCCAGGTTGGCATTGTGTCCACAGTAGCATCTGAGTTGGCACAGCAGAGTAGGACTGGCCATAGAGTGATTACTTTGACTCAGTTAGCTGGATTAAACATGTATTGCAATATGTGTGAACTAAAAATCCCTACTTTTTATTGCAACGTTTGCTGGAAAGGGTAATTAGCAGAGGGTTATTATTATTGCAGGTACTTTTACAGCGCCGTCAATTTACATGGTGCTTTACATATATACCGTATTGTACATTCACATCAGTCCCTAACCCTCAAGGGGCACACAATCTAAGCTCCCTATCTCACATCCATACATACACATACTAGGGCACATTTAGACAGGAGCCAATTCACTTACCAGCATGTCTTTGGAGTGTGGGAGGAAACTGGAGTACCTGGAGGAAACCCACACAGGCACAACATGCAAACCCCAGGCAGGTGGTGCTGTGGTTGGGATTCGAACTAACGACACTAGTACTGCCAGGCGGAAGTGCTAACACCATTTAGCCACTGTGCTGTGCTTTGTTCCTCTAGGATTTCTACTGTACACAGATGGTGTACAGAGCAACCCTATAAATGTAATTTCCTGCTTGTGTGAGTGTCCTACTGATTTTCCCAGAAGTCTGCACCAAGATACAGGTCAGATTTTGGGCATCCCCTGGAACAAAAATGTCATTTTTGGTGAGATATTCCCAAAGGGAAATTACATCTAAAGGGATGCAGACCCTGCCACTATCCTCATTAGAACCCTGCAAGTGCAGTGATAATTATAAAGTCACTCCCATTAACTTTGCACATGGATGCAGGCAAACAAACAGCTGATTCTTCAGAATAACAAAAGGCAGGACTCTGCAAGAAAGTTTGTTAAAATCCCTGCAATGTATATTGATCACTCAGAAAGGGATTTTTTTTCTCAACAAAAGTGGAGTTGCTCTTTAACCCCTTCATGCCGGCGCCTCCCTGACCCTTTAAGGGGTTTCTGACGCTGGGAGACGGGGCGGGAGTTAGGGTCATGTGACCACCGTGATTGGCTGTCACTGCAGTCACATGATCGGAAAGGTCCCGATCGCAAGGAGAGATCAAGACCTTTCTGTGGGACACCAACACATGTGCTAGGAGCGTGCAGGACGTGCAGAGGCAGGATGGTGATGTCACAATCTTCACCTCACCCACTTGTCTACACCTCCCTGGTCTCAGCATTCAGCAGACTCCAGCAGCTGACTTCAGCCCTCCTCCAGCCCTCCTCCAAGCCATGCACTTTCTGATCCCCAGCTCCAGCCCCAGCTTCTTCCTGACAGCAGCACAAGGTAAGGGGGATGCACTGTGATGCAAGGGAGGGTGGGGGACTCTTGACTTCCAATGGTGGGGGGCTCTTGACATCTGAAGTAAGCGGGGGGTTACTCAAATTGAATGTGGAGGCATATATTTAATATGATAAAGAGTGGATACAACCGTCCCTTTGAGTGCAACTATAATGCTGATGTGGCCCACAATGAAAATGAGTTTGAAACCGCTGGTCTACAACATTGTACAATGATTTTCAGCTTCCACAGAGATCTCACAGGCATGGCATATGCATGCATACATTGGTCCAAGTTGGACCAATACAACTATGCTACAACATCCATATGAAGCTGGACCAATACAACTATGCTACAACATCCATATGAAGCTGGATCAATACAACTATGCTACAACATCCATATGAAGCTGGACCAATACAACTATGCTACAACATCCATATGAAGCTGGACCAATACAACTATGCTATACCATCCATATGAAGCTGGATCAATACAACTATGCTATACCATCCATATGAAGCTGGACCAATACAGCTATGCTACAACATCCATATGAAGCTGGACCAATACAACTATGCTACAACATCCATATGAAGCTGGACCAGTACAACTATGCTACAACATCCATATGAAGCTGGATCAATACAACTATGCTAAAACATCCATATGAAGCTGGACCAATACAACTATGCTACAACATCCATATGAAGCTGGACCAGTACAACTATGCTACAACATCCATATGAAGCTGGACCAGTACAACTATGCTACAGCATCCATATGAAGCTGGACCAGTAAAACTATGCTACAACATCCATATGAAGCTGGACCAGTACAGCTATGCTACAACATCCATATGAAGCTGGACCAATACAACTATGCTACAGCATCCATATGAAGCTGGACCAGTACAGCTATGCTACAACATCCATATGAAGCTGGACCAATACAACTATGCTACAACATCCATATGAAGCTGGACCAATACAACTATGCTACAGCATCCATATGAAGCTGGATCAATACAACTATGCTACAACATCCATATGAAGCTGGACCAGTACAACTATGCTACAACATCCATATGAAGCTGAACCAATACAACTGTGCTACAACATCCATATGAAGCTGGACCAATACAACTATGCTACAACATCCATATGAAGCTGGACCAATACAACTGTGCTACAACGTCCATATGAAGCTGGACCAATACAACTATGCTACAACATCCATATGAAGCTGGACCAATACAACTGTGCTACAACGTCCATATGAAGCTGGACCAATACAACTATGCTACAGCATCCATATGAAGCTGGACCAATACAACTATGCTACAACATCCATATGAAGCCGGACCAATACAACTATGCTACAACATCCATATGAAGCTGGACCAATACAACTATGCTACAACATCCATATGAAGCCGGACCAATACAACTATGCTACAACATCCATATGAAGCTGGACCAATACAACTATGCTACAACATCCATATGAAGCTGGACCAATACAACTATGCTACAACATCCATATGAAGCTGGACCAATACAACTATGCTACAACATCCATATGAAGCTGGACCAATACAACTATGCTACAACATCCATATGAAGCCGGACCAATACAACTATGCTACAACATCCATATGAAGCTGGACCAATACAACTATGCTACAACATCCATATGAAGCTGGACCAATACAACTATGCTACAACATCCATATGAAGCTGGACCAACCCAGCTATCTTTATTTTGGATAAATGGGTGCTCTTCTAGAGAAACACTTTTTGAAGTGTTCCTTCCTCTTGCTTTTCCCTTGATATCCCAAATAAGAGTGAGGGCCTGTTTCATTTGCATGAATTAACTTGCATTAATGTATGTTCCATTATACCAGCCAAAACATTTGAAAAGTCTGCCAAAAGGACCAAAACCCATCCAAAAATGTCATGTAGTATTTTCAAAAGCTCTGCGTATAGCTAATGCAAATTAGTGGCATTACCGCATGTTGCACTGTGCTGCAATGCATTGGGGTTCTATTAAGAATAACATGTGGATGGTCCATGGAAATTCTAATCATTCACCTTGACTCACACAGCAAAAATAATCTGTTTGTGTGAATTTTTAATGTAAAACCAAGATAAGAACAAACTAGGTTTTCACTGGCAGAACAGATTTGTGAATATTACAATTCTGAATGACATTGCGCCTATTTTTGCAAGTATTTCTAAGCCATTGTCAGTAGGAAGCAGAATGGATATCTGAATGATACAATGCTTGTGTTCATGTATGCTATGGGTTCTGTAGCAGCTGGTAGACATCCATTAAAAGATGGCAGAGGTTCTGCTACACTTTATCCAAAGCAAAACAAAATTAAAGGGTAATTACAGACCACTCTAGGCTTTCTTTGGCCACTCCTGCCAGGCATAGATAAAGGGATTCATTCTGTGCTCCTAGAACATCACCTCCCATGGAAACCAGCACCCCTCCACATTCCTACACTTTAATGCATTTTTACCTATCTGAAGGCTTGATCATAGACTCCTAAAGCGGAAGTCTGGGAGGACATTGGTTTAAACCCTTCCTAACTCTATCTGAAAATAAAAAAAATAAGTGTTGCCTGAACATACAGTTTAAAAAAGGAGTTTCAGGGGAGTTTCAGGCTCCCCCATGAAATGAAAAGTCAGCAGTTACAAATAATGTAGCTTCTGGCTTTTAATAAAAGGATACTTACCTGTCCAGGGATCTAGCCCTACACCCAAGCTGGTTCTTTACTGGTCTTTGGGTCCCTGGAGCTGACATATTTACTAAGGGGGACTGCTGTGAGACCTTGCAGCTTCACAACTGGCTTTCCTCTGTGCATGCGTGAATGGTCCCACAGTCTTCTGAGATCTGTGAATGGGAAGGGAGGGGGGAACTTCTGGTGGATCCTCTGCGGTGATACAACTGGAGGTTGGAGCAGGCATCTGTCAAAACCAGGTACCCACTCCCTAAGAAACAAAACAAAGTGGGAGGAGAGGGGAGGAGGAGGCGGCAAAGAAAAACTCCCCTTTTGGGTGATGTGAAGCTTTAAAATGTATTTAAAGCTAAAACTTTTTAAGTTTTCAATAGAGAGGTGAGGGGTCAGAATTCCAAGGTTTTTGCTATTCATACCCCTTCTCTGTGTTTGTCTTGGTGACAACTGTCGCCAGGACTGAAAGTCGGGAAAAACCTAAAATTCTGAGCTGCCATCAGAATAAGAATAGAAGTAACACGCTTGCCCCTTTAACCCCCCCGGTGGTATTCCCGAGTGTAGCTCGGGGTAAAGTTTCAGTACCAAAAGCGGTAACCCCGAGCTACACTCGGGCTTACCATGTGGCGCTGCTCTGGGATCTCTCGGTCACTTACCTTGTCAGTGCTTCCGCGATGTCCCTCCTGCAGTGTCCCTTGTAATGTACTCCGGTGGATGTCGTCATCTGTCATCTGGGTTCCGTCCCCGCAAGCGTCTTGACGTACGGGGGACGGAATGGCGGGAAATTTGAAATTGACATATTGTGACATTCACTCAATACACTAAAATAACATAGTAAAACATTACTGTATCAAACCATTTCACATACATTTTGTCCCTACTGCTTTGTCCTGTGCCCTGCCTGCATTTTACTGTTCTTTCTGCCTGGAAACTGAGAAATGTCCATGGCATCCAAAAAGCGTCCCTTTAGGTCAAAATCTGTTTTAGACCAGCTAGAGAACAGTGATAGTAAATCAGAACCACTTGCAGAATTGAGTGATAATGATTCGTGGGGAAATTCGTCATCAGACACTGAAAACGATTTTGCGACTTTGCTCAGTGATGTGCGAACTTGGCGCTATATTTCAAATTTCAGTGTTTTTGGTTTGATTATATTATTGAAATAAATGTATTATTATTATATTATTATTTTTTATGATTATTTATTAACCTCCTTGGCGGTATTCCCGTGTGTAGCTCGGGGTAACATTTCAGTACCAAGAGCGGTAACCCCGAGCTACACTCGGGAATACCATGCGGCACTGCTCCGGCATTTGTTCTTCACTTACCTTACCCTGCACTCCCACGATGTGTCCCCTGCAGCGTCCCCGGCCATCTCCTTTGGCTGATGCCGGCATCCGGCTTCTGTGTCCTGTCCCTGTGACGTCGGGACGTACGGGTGCCGGCGGCGGGAAATTTAAAAATTATAAATAATGTCATTTTTTTTTTTTACATTTTACATAGTAAAACATTGCTGTCTCAACCAATTTCACATACATTTTGTCCCGAGTGCTTTGTCCTGTGCCCCGCCTGCATTTTGTCTGTTCTTTCTGCCTGGAAACTGAGAAACGTCCATGGCGTCCAAAAAGTGTCCCTTTAGGTCAAAAGCGGTTTAGATCAACTAGAGAACAGCGATAGTAAATCAGAACCACTTGCAGAATTGAGTGATAATGATTTGTGGGGAAATTCGTCATCAGACACTGAAAACGATTTTGCGACTTTGCTCAGCGATGTGCGAACTTATTATGGCGCTATATTTCAAATTTCAGTGTTTTTGGTTTGATTATATTATTGAATTAAATGTATTATTATTATATTATTATTTTTTATGATTATTTATTAAATTATAATTTATGATTTTGTGTTTCAAATTTTATCATACCCGGGATGTTTAATAGACTCTTGTTCGGACAGATTTCAGGGAGTTATTCCTAAATATTACAGCCTACAATAAAAAAACTACAGATTTCCATGCAAAATAATGGTACCGCTTTCAGCACCAAAAATCTGAAATAATCATACTGCCAGGGAGGTTAAATTATAATTTATGATTTCGTGTTTCAAGTTTTATCATATCTGGAATGTTTACTAGACTCTTGTTCGGACAGATTTCAGTGAGTTATTCCTAAAAATTACAGGCCTACAATAAATTAAATACATATTTCCATGCAAAAAAATGTACCGCTTTGAGCACAGAAATATGGACGTAAACAGACCACTACGGAGGTTAACAATCACCTAGGAAGGCATTTCTCTTGCTTTGGGGAGATTGACTCTCACTTCTTGCTGTGTCTTCAAGACAGGAAGTGAAAGAAAACCTTCCCATTGGGGAAAAGATGGCCAAGTTGGATGTTATCTATTCCCTACAGTAACCAGATCTCTTGGACCCCTCCTCCTGTTAGCAATTCAGATTTTAACCACAAGACAAAACTGTGTGTGGACTCTCTTTCCCCTCTTTCCTAGCAACAGCAATAGACCAGTCAGCAGTAAGGAGAGGAGAGCCAGATGTTTCTGGAAAAAGGATTTTTCTCAGAGTGTGACAGAGAGGGATGTGACAGGACCATGCTGAGGAGCTCAATTTTAACAAAGAAAGAGCCTGTGTAAGATGTGGATTCTCCTCAGTGTGACAGGAGCTGAGTGTGAGCAGAACCAAGTGTGACAGGAACTGAATGTGACAGGAGCTGAATGTGACTTGAGTTGAGTGTGACTGGAGCTGAGTGTGATCGGAACCGAGTGTGATAGGAACTGAATGTGACAGGAACTGAATGTGACCAGAGCTGAGTGTGACTGGAACCGAGTGTGACTGGAACCGAGTGTGACCGGAACCAAGTGTGACCAGAACTGAATGTGACAGGAACTGAATGTGACTGGAGCTGAGTGTGACTGGAGCTGAGTGTGATTGGAACCGAGTGTGATAGGAACTGAATATGACAGGAACTGAATGTGACCGGAGCTGAGTGTGACTGGAGCTGAGTGTGATCGGAGGAGCTGAGTGTGATCGGAACCGAGTGTCACCAGAACTGAATGTGACAGGAACTGAATGTGACTGGAGTTGAGTGTGACTGGATCTGAGTGTGATCGGAACTGAGTGTGATAGGAACTGAATATGACAGGAACTGAATGTGAATGGAGCTGAGTGTGACTGGAGCTGAGTGTGATCGGAACCGAGTGTGATAGGAACTGAATATGACAGGAACTGAATGTGACCGGAGCTGAGTGTGACTGGAGCTGAGTGTGATCGGAACCGAGTGTCACCAGAACTGAATGTGACAGGAACTGAATGTGACAGGAACTGAATGTGACTGGAGTTGAGTGTGACTGGATCTGAGTGTGATCGGAACTGAGTGTGATAGGAACTGAATATGACAGGAACTGAATGTGACTGGAGCTGAGTGTGACTGGATCTGAGTGTGATCGGAACTGAGTGTGATAGGAACTGAATATGACAGGAACTGAATGTGACTGGAGCTGAGTGTGACTGGAGCTGAGTGTGATCGGAACCGAGTGTGATAGGAACTGAATATGACAGGAACTGAATGTGACCGGAGCTGAGTGTGACTGGAGCTGAGTGTGATTGGAATCGAGTGTCACCAGAACTGAATGTGACAGGAACTGAATGTGACTGGAGTTGAGTGTGACTGGATCTGAGTGTGATCGGAACTGAGTGTGATAGGAACTGAATATGACAGGAACTGAATGTAACAGGAACTGAATGTGACTGGAGCTGAGTGTGACTGGAGCTGAGTGTGATCGGAACAGAGTGTGATAGGAGCTGAATGTGACAGGAACTGAATGTGACCGGAGCTGAGTGTGACTGGCGCTGAGTGTGATCGGAGCCGAGTGTGACTGGTATTGAGTGTGACTGGAACCGAGTGTGACCGGAACCAAGTGTGACCAGAACTGACTGTGACAGGAACTGAATGTGACTGGAGCTGAGTGTGACTGGAGCTGAGTGTGATCGGAACCGAGTGTGATAGGAACTGAATATGACAGGAACTGAATGTGACCGGAGCTGAGTGTGACTGGAGCTGAGTGTGATCGGAGGAGCTGAGTATGATCGGAACCGAGTGTGACCAGAACCAAGTGTGACCAGAACTGAATGTGACAGGAACTGAATGTGACTGGAGTTGAGTGTGACTGGATCTGAGTGTGATCGGAACCGAGTGTGATAGGAACTGAATATGACAGGAACTGAATGTGACTGGAGTTGAGTGTGACTGGAGCTGAGTGTGAGCAGAACCAAGTGTGACAGGGACTGAATATGACAGGAACTGAATGTGACTGAAGCTGAGTGTGACTGGAGTGGAGTGTGATTTGAGCCGAGTGTGACTGGAACCGAGTGTCCCTAACAGTTACGGCTCTTAGGCCTTTAGGGGTTTTTTTTAGTTAAAGAGGTACCTCTTAAGAGATGCTGCACTCCAGCCAATCCCTTAGAGTGCAACCCAGTGTAGTGTTATCATCATTTATATGGCACTTAATGTTTACTAATATTGTTTATTGCTGATCTACCCTCCTGATTCTGGAGTATAAGGGCTCGTTCACACTTGACTTTATTTCTAACTCTTGCCAAATGCCCCTATAACGTTTGACAGGCGTTAGACAGGCGTTTGGGGAGCATTTTTAATGCTCCTCAAATGCTCCCCAAACGCTCCCCAATCGCCCCATGTGCAGTTCTGAGGCGATTGATAAACATTTTCCAAGTGTTAAAACTGCACCACAAAGGCCTATAATGATGTTAAATGTATATATCTCTCTCACACCCCAGCGCACAGGAATACCTTTCAATAAACAATAGAGGTAAAAATATGCTGCTGTGCACCGATGCAATACACCAATTAATTGTAAAATAATATATAAACAACTCCTCACCATATAAACAAAATTGTTCTATAAATCAAAAAAAATTGATAAAATTAAATAATGATATTAGTGTCCCAAAAAAATACAAAAAAATATAAAAAAAATTGATAAATTAAATAATGATATTAGTGTCCAAAAAATATATAAAATATATATATTGTGGGAACTCGCTTCAAAATGGTAGAGCTTTTCTTGTTAAAGCACACAGCAACTCGCTTCTTTAAGGGCCTTTTTGCCCAATTTTATTTAAAAGAAAAAAGTTCCATAAACAAAAAAATGCTTCCCATGCAGGGGTATCCACCATCAAGCAAATTAAACAGTATTCAGCCTCCTGGCTTGTACGCAGTTTTATGTCTGTCTCCTGCAGACTCTTCCCAAAATATGGCTCTTGCACACAGCTGGCCACTAGCGCACAGCTAGTCTGGCTTCCACCTCTCCTTGGTGAAGCCCACCTGACTCCAAGGCAGAGACCTCCCATCTGCCAGGGTGGAGCCCTCCTGAGTCCTGTCTGCCAGGGTGGAGCCCTCCTGACTCCTGTCTGCTGGGGTGGAGCCCTCCTGACTCCTGTCTGCCGGGGTGGAGCCCTCCTGACTCCCATCTTCCATGGTGGAGCCCTCCTGACTCCTGTCTTCAGGGTAGAGCCCTCCTGACTCCTGTCTGCCGGGGTGGAGCCCTCCTGACTCCCATCTTCCAGGGTGGAGCCCTCCTGACTCCTGTCTTCAGGGTAGAGCCCTCTTGACTCCTGTCTTCTGGGTGGAGCCCTGCTGACTCCTGTCTTCAGGGTGGAGCCCTCCTGACTCCTGTCTGCCGGGGTGGAGCCCAGAATCATGGGTTAGGCCTCTACAAAAAGCCCTGCACCCACCTGTACAATCAGTGTGCTGGGGGTTCTCAAAACACGGACCCCCGATTGGAGATTTCATCCCTCCCAGATCTCTTTGAAATCTCCAGACTCCAGATCCCAAAACAGACTCTATGAATAAATGAGAAAACCGAAAAGCCAGTTTCCTCTGCATTACATCAATCTTCTGCAGCCCCTCAACCTGCCTGGTTGAGAATCCAGGGTTATCAGCTTGATTTTGACCATGGCAGGACACCGCATTGCCACAATATATATAGGTGTTCAAAAAAAAATATTTTTTTGGACACTAATATCATTATTTAATTTATCAATATTTTTTTTGATTTTATAGAACAATTTTGTTTATATGGTGAGGAGGTTGACTTGCGCTGTTTATATATTATTTTACTAATGATGTTAAATGGTATTAATGCTCCGAAACCACCTCGCAATCGCACCGCAAATGCCTGCCAGGCATTTGCGGAGCAGCACCATAGAGTTTATTGGGAGGCTTCAACTCCTCCTGACTCAACACAAGGCATCAGTTTTGCCTCGACGCAACGTGACGCAATGCTAACGCTTCAGTGTGAACAGCACTGTGTGCTGCTATGTGCAGAGTTTGAGAAGCATTAAAAACGCTTCCCAAATGCCTGTCTGATGCCTGCTGACAAAGCTAGTGTGAACTGAGCCTAAATCAGAATGTTTGCCAATGTAACATTTTATCAGCTGGGTGTTCATTCATGTTCAGTTTGCCATTTATTCCAATCCGTATCAATAGATTAAGAGCATTTACCACTAAACGGGTGTGTGTCTATTTACTGGTAGTCACCCACAGCCAGTTTAAAGGTATTTTACTCTTGTGTAATTATACAGCATGTGCTTCCTGTGAATTTTAGTCCACCAGGTATATCAGAGGGGTCAACGTTGTCCTTGGAGTCAAAGGCACAGAACAGAGAACCCAAACTTACAAAGCGGCACCTTTGGGATTAGTGTTACCCTACTATCCAAAATTAAAAAAAGTAAAAGTTTTGGCTTTAGAGACACTTTAATGTGTGAAGAATACTATCAATTCTGTTCTAATGAAAAGAAAGGGATATCAGCACTGTAGACTTATGTGTCTAATAAAACAAAACTGTATTTCTTGGAAGCAATTATGGTGTTATGATCAGATTATTGAAATCCACTGATTGGGCTTCTGACGATGTACGTAGGCTCATTTGCAGTAGACGAGTCATCAGAGCACAGGCTTTCCCCCTAACAATGCTTTTGAAAAATTAGGTCTCGTGGAAAAGACAGTGCTGAAATCAGGGCTCTTCTATTGTTCAAAGGAAAACCAAGGAAAGGGAATCACTCCTTAACTGATTGCTAAAATATTGCCTGGCACAAGGATTTCCAGAACAAGCACTGCTGATGAAAAAAAATACAATTTTGTGATATTTAATCTTCAATGTACATGATCTTGCTCTTTTAATCATGGGTTGCTTTTCTAGTTTATTATATTTTTAGCTTGACCCATGAAATGGCATCAACATTTTTTCATAGATGATGTTCTGACAGCTACTACAAATTATAAGTGTAGAGTTGGTCATCAATGATGGCCCCAGAATTATTGCTCTCATTTTGACATTTGCAGTGATACCTTACATGTGTGGCACAATCGCTGTTTATATACACGTGTGGGAAACTGCATGTTTGTTTGCATTTGCTTGTACCTGCAAATTAAATTAAAATGTAATTTTTTACACATTTTATTTTTTTTCCTTTAACTTTATTGTTATCACAAAGGGGGTAAGAAGCCCCCTATATGATAACATGGACAGGTGACAGGTACACTTTATGGATACATCAGGGGTCTATCAGACCCCAAATGTCTCCCCTGCCCTCCAGTGCAGCTAATCAAGCACAGATTACACTTGATTCCCTGGTTGGGTATATTTTAGGTAGTAAATTTAAATGAATTTGAGTCAAATACACATATGTGTTACATGGTGGCTGATGTTTCTGTGCTGAGTGTGTGCTCCCAGCACAGAGCCCAAGCTCTGAAAAACAGCTCTTAGTCCCCACTAACGATCAGTAGCCATTCAGAGTGGCCTGTCCCTTTTTCCATTCATTGGAAATCATTTTCAGTCATAGAGACTCAGCATCTCATTACCTGGGCAGTCTGTGTGCAAATACAACCTAGCTAGGATTCCCCACTCCTCCAGACTGATATCCACACATCAAGACATTTTGATATTTGCATGACTCATCTCAAAACCCAACCCTTTGCTTGAATCAGGGTGCAGTGATGCTTTCAGAAAGCTATATACAGCACCCTGCTGGTCCCTACCACTGGCCATAATCTGCCCACATTGCATGGAGAAGCACAGAGACCCAGTTAAGACATATACAATAAATATGAAATTGGAACATTTTTATGGTGCAAAGCAGCCTGTTCATGCTGACAGGGAGAGATCTGTATTGTTTACATACAGACCTCTCCCCTGTCAGCTCCACCAATAATCACTGAGTCCCGGCCTAGAATCAGCAGCCGGGACCCGGTGATTGACATGCTGAGGAGCCAATAGTGGCATGGGTAGGGAGTGCGCGGGCAGGGAGCGCATGCGCCCCCTATCCAGAAATGCAAAATCAAGTATATATACGTGATTTTGTGCATCCCTGCTGCCCTGTAGCAGTACTTCTGCTATAGGGTGGTTGGGAAGTGGTTAATCACCGACACCCTCTCACAGAATCCCTGATCACTGTCACACCATTCCCAGTGTCCCTACTCACTGGCACACCAGTTCCGGTGTCCCTGATCACTGCCACACCCTTCACAGTGTCCCTGATCAATGCCACACCATTCATATTGTCCCTTATCACTGCCACACCATTCATATTGTCCCTTATCACTGCCACACCAGTCATATTGTCCCTTATCACTGCCACAACATTCATATTGTCCCTTATCACTGCCACACCAGTCATATTGTCCCTTATTGCTGCCACACCAGTCCCAGTGTCCCTACTCACTGCCACACCAGTCATATTGTCCCTTATTGCTGCCACACCAGTCCCAGTGTCCCTACTCACTGGCACACCAGTTCAACTGTTCCTAATCAATGCCACACCTTTCATATTGTCCCTTTATCACTGGCACACCAGTCATTTTGTCTCTTATCGCCACCACACTAGTCCCAGTGTCCCTACTCACTGGCACACCAGTTCCAGTGTCCGTGATCATGGCCACGCCAGTCATAGTGTCACCATATGGAATTGTTCACATGTGCAATGCTCTCTGAAGAACGATTTGCGTTCAGACTGACCTTTAGAGAACATTTGGCAGCCAGTGAGGGGTGTCTCCTCACTGCTTGCTTTAACCACTAGCCTACAGGGCACTTATACCCCCTTCCTGTCCAGGCTAATTTCCAGCTTTCAGCACTGTCGCACTTTGAATGACAATTGCGCGGTCATACAACACTGTACCCATATGACATTTTTAGCATTTTTTTGTGACTGATAGAGCTTTATTTTGGTGGTATTTAATCACCTCTAGGTTTTTTATTTTTTCTTAAACAAACCAAAAACCACTGAAAATTTTGAAAAAAAAAAGTTTTTTATTAGTTTTTGTTATAACATTTTGTAAATAGGTGATTTTTCTCCTTCACTGATGTGCGCTAATGAGGCTGCAGTGATGGGCACTGATGGACACTGATAGGTGGCACTGATGGGCACTGATAGGTGGCACTGATGGGCATTGACAGGCATCACTGATGGGCACTGAAAGGCATCACTGATACATGGCACTGGTATATGGCACTGATATATGGCACTGATGGGCGGCACTGACTGGCACTGATAGGTGGCACTGACAGGTACTGTGATAGGTGGCACTGACAGGCACTGATAGGCGGCACTGATGTGCACTGATAGGCAACACTGACTGGCACTGATAGGTGGCACTGATTGGCAGCACTGATAGGTGACACTGATTGGCATTGATAGGTGGCACTGATTGGCAGCACTGATAGGTGACACTGATTGGCACTGATAGGTGGCACTGATTGGCAGCACTGATAGGTGACACTGATTGGCATTGATAGGTGGCACTGACTGGCACTGATGGGTGACACCGAAAGGCAGCTCAGATGGGCACTGATATGTGGCATTGATGTGCACTGGTAGGCACTGATATGTGGCATTGATGAGGCACTGATGGGCACTGGCATGAAGCACTGATGAGCACTGACACAAGGCACTGATGGACACTGACAGGTGGCACTGCTGGGGCTACACTGATCATCAGGGCACACTGATCATCAGTGCCCTGATGATCAGTGTACATGTCCCCTCTGTGGAAAGTCGATTACCGGCTCTCCTCACCTCATGAGCTGTCAGCGTGATCAGTGATCCGCTGTGTCTGAGGGACACAGCTCACTGCCGATCGCAGCGCTGCATGCTCTGGGAGCCGCGCATGTGCGGTGAGAATGGGAGGATGTCATATGACGTCCTCCCAGAACGAGAGAACCACCTTGCGTCATCCGTCATATTGCTATATGGCGGGTGGGAGGTGGTTAATCCCTTGGATCCTGCACAAGCACCCCCATTCACTGAAATGGATCTCAATCAGCGGGGGTACAGGGGGTATATTTCCTGCTACAGTTGTGAAACCAAAATTTGAGTTGACACTAAAACAAAAATAGAGAGAAAACTTTTCATCGGGAATATCTGTTGCTTCCTGTAAAGAGGACCAGTCACTGCTGCTCTATCTCCTTATGCAGGAGAACTGGTTTTGTCTCTGCCCCCTCCTGTCATTTTCTGCAGGCAACCTGTAGTGGGTGGAGCCTGCTGAGCCCCTCCCACAGCGTTGCGCTCTGCACAGACTATGTACAGACCAGTGATCAATACACTGCTACAAGGTAATGCCTGTATTTGCAAAAGACATCCAGTGCACACAATGGACATTTAGATCTATTGCGTCTATTGAGGAATATATTTAAATGGAATTTTTCGTACCCGGAATTCAGCTTTGAACTTGACTGTCTGGCTGTTGATGATGAATTTTTACTTTGTATCTACTGCTGACATTTTCATTTAAATAATCCAGAAAAAAGTGACTGAAAGGAAATTAAGTTAATCAACAGCAAAGTAAATTAATTAAATAAAAATAATTTTAACTTTCTTGTTGGCAGAATCAGCTACAGGGGAGTTATTCTTTCATCTCCTGCTTGAGAGTAATGAAAGTTTCCCGCGGCAGGGTCAGACTTGTGGTCCCCCCCGCCTCTACATCCCAGGCAAAGCAGACTCAGCGTGCAGGTCTGCTGTTCATTCAAAAGCACTGACATTGCCGAAAGACTACCAGTCATGCAACACTCCCAGGCTCAGGAGAACAAAACTATTTGTCATTTTATTCCTTAGATATGTATTTGATGTTCGCTCATTTCTAGTAGTATAATGAATTTGGTCTGCAATGGGAAATAATAAAACCCCTAAATATGGCCCGTCATTGACTCCACTGATCTTCTTTATTTTTGTCATCTAAATAAGAGAACCAAATGATTCTACAGACAAACTGCCTCAGTATCTTTGAAGTGAGGCTTCACATTTACTGAAAAATACATTCAGTGAAAGCAAATTTTCCCCTTTGCAGGAAAGTTGGGCTAACATCTACTTTGTATTTGCTACATGTCCAGTAACAACAAAATAAAAATTGCTGGTTACCTTTGTATGTGCTTTTTACTTGCTTAAAAATTCTTACATGGGACGCCATCCCAAACAGTGACACGGGAAGTGGTTAACTGCTTCCCGTCCACCCTATAGCAGAAGCACTGCTACAGGGCGGCATTGGTTACTCAAAATCACACACACACACATATATATATATACGTGATTTTGTATTTCCGAATAGGGGGTGCGTGCGAGGTGCGCGTGCCCTACCCGCACCGCCATTTGCGGCCACGGCTATCACTCACTGGGTCCCAGCCGGTGATTACTCGCTGGCACCTGAAGATTGACGAGCATCTCGGCGGGGGATAGAACTGTTTGTAAACAAAGCAGTTCTATACCCTGTCAGCTCCTGCACACTGCTTTGCATGGCTGTGTTTACAGTGAAGCACAAACACACAGCCCCTAGCAAAACAGCACACAGCACACAGTTAACCCTTTGATGCCCCAGATGTTAACCCCTTCCTACCCAGTGTCATTAGTACAGTGTCAATGATTTTTATTAGCACTGATTACTGTATTGGTGTCACTGGGGTGTCAGTGACACCAAGTCAGTTCCCCCCAGTGTCAGAATGCCTGTCGCAGTCCCGCTATAAGTCGCTGATCGCTGCCATTACTAGTAAAATTAGAAAAGAAAATCCCAGTATTTATACCGCCATTTGTAAACACTATAACTTTCACATAAACCAATTATTTTACACGCATTGGGATTTTTTTTAGCAAATACATGTCGCAGAATACATTTTGGTGTGCTTACAGTGACGCACACAGACACAGCCCCTAGTAAAACAGCACACAGTTATCCCTTTGATCACTCCATGTGTTAACCCCTTTCTGCCCCGTGCCATTAGTACAGTGTCAGTGCTTTCTATTAGCACTGATCAACGTAGTGGTGTCACTGGGGATGTCAGTGACACCAAGGCAGTTCCCTCCCAGTGTCAGAATGCCTGCCGCAGTCCCACTATAAGTCGCTGATCACCGCCAATACTAGTAAAAAAAAAGAATAACAAAAAAATCCCAGTATATATACCTCCATTAGTAAACACTATAACTTTCATGTAAACTGATTCATTTACACTTATTGGGATTTTTTTTAGCAAAGACATGTAAAAGAATACATTTTGGCCTCAATTTATGAAGAAATTTGACATTTTTTTATTGGACATGTTCAATAGCAAAAAGTAAAAAATATTGTTTTTTTCTCAAAATTGTCGTTCTTATTTTTTAGTTTATAGCACAAAAAATAAAAACCGCATATGCGATCAAATACCACCAAAAGAAAACTATATTCGTGGGAAAAAAAGGACGTAAATTTAATTCATGTGTAGCATTGCATGACCGCGTAATTGTCAGTTAAAGTAACATAGCACCGTAACGCAAAAAATGGCCTGGTCATGAAGGGGGGGAAATCCTCTGGAGGGATTAGTACAGGAGAAGGTGGCGGTGAAAAAGCCTAGAGCCAGATCTGTGTTATCCCTATGCTTATGAGGTATATAGAATATGCAGCTACCAGGGGTGGACTGACCATTCGAGCACTCGGGCACTGGCCGAGGGCCTGGGGTCAGTACGGGGCCCCATGAGATGCCCCTGGTACCTTTCATCGGCTTTTTCATAGGCTTTTTTGGGTGTGGGCCCCATGATCCCCTATTGCCATGAGTTGTCAGTCCACCCCTGCACCTAACAATGTGAATGGGCATTGTGGAAATTAATAAATAAAAGGTTTTAGAGATCTCACACTATGGTAGTCTGCCTCCATCTCTCCCTACCTGCTGTGTGAGACATTTAAAAGGAAAGAGTACAGTTGGCCCAAGAAGGAGAAGCTGATGGTGGTGATCCATGATACTAAGCGTTGTATGGCTCATCTGTGATAGGTAGTCAAATAAATCTGGTGAGTATTCGGTGTTTGTGGTGGAGGATTTCAGGAACACTATGGCACTGATTGTTGGAAATGGAGCAATTTTTGAGCATGGACACTTTAATAAGTTGAAGGCATTGTGCATTACATTGTGAATAACTGAAAGTACTTGGACACTTTATATGCACAAAGAGACTTTATTGAAGCACAAAGGACACTTCATTGAATCATGTTTAATTTTTATTTGAGAATATGAGCATTGCAGAGAATATGCTTGTTTATTGCACATGTTTAACTGGTTCCACACCACCCTATAGCAGAATAACTGCTACAGGGCAGCATGGGTGCGCGAAATCACATATATATACGTGACTTTGCAGTTCCGGGTAGGGGGCACACTCATGTGCGCCCTACTTGAGCTGCAATTCGCGGCCTCGGCTGTCAATCACCGGGTTCTGACCAGTGATTACTCACTGGCACCTAGTGATCACTGAGTATCTCCAATGGGGGAGAGACCTGTGTATAAACAACACAGATCTCTCCCTTGCCAGCTTCTGCACACTGCTTTGTATGTCTCTGCATAGCATAGCCATACAAAGCAGTTTGCTTACAGTGGAAAGCACAAACACAGCACACTGTGATACAGCACACAGCACACAGTTAACCCTTTGATCACCTCACATGTTAACCTCCCTGGAGGTATGATTATTTCAGATTTTTGGTGCTGAAAGCGGTACCATTATTTTGCATGGAAATATGTAGTTTTTTTATTGTAGGCCTGTCATTTTTAGGAATAAATGACTGAAATCTGTCCAAACAAGAGTCTAGTAAACATTACGGATATGATAAAACTTGAAACACAAAATCATAAATTATAATTTCATAAATAATCATAAAAAATAATAATATAATAATAATAAAAAATGTAATTCAATAATATAATCAAACCAAAAACACTGAAATTTGAAATATAGCGCCAAGTTCGCACATCGCTGAGCAAAGTTCGAAAATCGTTTTCAGTGTCTGATGACGAATTTCCCCACAAATCATTATCACTCAATTCTGCAAGTGGTTCTGATTTACTATAACTGTTCTCTAGCTGGTCTAAAACCACTTTTGACCTAAAGGGATGGATTTTGGACGCCATGGACTTTTCCCAGTTTCCAGGTAGAAAGAACTTTCAAAATGCAGGCAGGGCGCAGGACAAAGCACTCGGGACAAAATGTATGTGAAATGGTTTGAAACAGCAATGTTTTGCTATTTAATAATCGTTTTTAAAAAAACGACATTTTTTAAATCTTTCAAATTTGCCGCCGTACGTCCCAACGTCACAGGGACAGGAACACGGAAGCCGGATGCCGGCATCGGCCGGAGGAGATGGCCGGGGACGCTGCAGGGGACGCATTGCGGGAGCGAAGGACAAGGTAATCGCTGCAGGGAATCCCTGAGCAACGCCGCATGGTAAGCCCGAGTGTAGCTCGGGGATACCGCTTGTGGTACTGAAATTCTACCCTGAGCTACACTCGGGAATACCGCTAGGGAGGTTAACCCCTTCCTGCCCAGTGTCATTAGTACAGTGTCGGTGCTTTTTTTTAGCACTGATCACTGTATTGGTGTCACTAGGGATGTCAGAAACACCAAGTCAGTTCCCCCCAGTGTCAGAATGCCTGCCGCAGTCCTGCTATAAGTCACTGATTGCTGCCATTACTAGTAAAAAAAAAAAAATCCAGTATATAAACTGCCATTTGTAAACACTATAACTTTCACGTAAACCAATAACTTTACATGTATTGGATTTTTTTTAGCCAAGACATGTAGCAGAATACATTTTGGCCTAAATTTATGACAAAATTAGATTTTTTCCATTTTTTTACTGGACACATTTAATAGCAAAAAGTCAAAAATATAGTTTTTTTCCTCAAAATTGTTGGTCTTTTTTTGTTTATAGCGCAAAAATAAAAAACACAGAGGTGATCAAATGCAACTGAAAGAAAGCTCTATTTCTGGGAAAAAAGGGATGCAAATTTTATTTGGTATACCCGGAGGAAGTCACGTGATTGTGACGCAACACGTCGGTACGTCAATTCTGGTGACGCACTTACGCTTGGACACCAATTTGGGCTCAGTCTAAGGATCCATGCAGTACACCCTTACTAAGTGGTGGCAATGCATTTTTTTCTATTTTCTCATGTGAGTGGGCAATTTTAATTTATATTTTGATGATCAATAAACATGCTACACTATGGAGGATGTTCTTTGCTTATATTTTTGCGGTATGGCCCTGAGGGGAGTGTAACCTAAGAGTACTATTGGGAAAGGATCCTATGCAACATCTTGATCTGGGCGTGACCTGTTCTCTGTGATCGTGGTGAGAGTCATAAGGCGAGCTGGCCCTTGTGGTCGCTGTTTGGAGGTGAGGAGGCATTTCTGCCATTTAGGATTCCTGTCACCTAGTTTGAAGAAAACCTTCTCACGAGCACCAGTTTGTTGGCTTGTTGTCATTCTGCATTTTGGACGTATATACCAATTGCATGCACTTGTGCATTGGCATATTGTCAGGGACCGCCGCGGCGCCTTCCCTGGCACACGCGCACTAGCGGCGGTTCGCGCCGGGATACAAGCACCAGGTCCCGGTGGGCTGCGGCTGACAGGAATCCGCACAAATGCGCAGTAGAAGCCGCGGGCGCGCCCTGAGTGGCCAATGACAGCCAGGGGCACGTCCTGGGCGGCCAATGACAGTGCAGGGCGCGATATTTGAAGATGCCCTGCACTGTCACAGGTTGCCGCAAGGTCTGATCTGTAACCTGAGTTCCTGTGCCCTGTGATTGTTGACCCGGATTGTTTGACCTCTCTGCCTGCTCCAGCTCTGTTCCGGATTGTTTTGACTACGCTGCCTTCTCCTGAGTTTGTCCCGGATTGCCCCTGACTACGTTGCCTTCTCCTATCCTGATCCCCGGCTTGTTTGACCATTCTGCGGACTGACTACATTACTGACCCTGCGTGTGACCTGACAACTCTCTGCCTGTCGACTCTGTACCTCGCCGTCCCCCACGGTGACAACCGCTATCCTGCCTGGTCCTGCCGGCCTCCTCACATCTGGCTCTCTTCTGGTGTACACACATCCCCGGAGGTTCCCTCTGCCACTGGTGGGATTGCTCGGAGGTCGTGACCTGGTCCTGGTTCTGCTCCAAGTCCATCCCCACCATCAGGGTCCCTGGTGAAAATGCAGACCGGGACTTAGACTCCACGCTTCGGGTAATCCTGTCAAGTGGGCTGCCAGAGGCACCACCTGGCGGATCCATAACACATATATTACATTACATATAATACATTTGTATTTATGCATGTGCATGTATTATAGTACTTGTGACTGATTATTCACCACTGGCATTGGTCACCTTGTGTTGTGTTTTTACCCCCTGAGGGGTCACTTTATCATATTATTAGTCCCCTACGTGGACAGGGGGAGGCTGTTTTTTTTTTCCCATCAGGAAAAAGGGTCCACTTTTATGGCTACAGGGGTTTACCTGTTTCACTCCTAACAGCACTTTATGGCTACAAGTTATACCTGTTTCACTTTTAACAGCACCTTTGAGTTCCGATTGGATTAGCACTACTGTTATTTTACTGTACATGTCATGTGACGTATGCTATTTTGTTTGTTTGCTGTTTATATGTTTCATTTTATATAATTATTTCCTGTATTTTATATTGCTAGCGCTTCACCGTTTCTTTTAACATTGCAATTTTACCTAGTGAAGTCAGGTCAGGTGACAGCAGTTTCTCTCTAGTGTTCCATTTAAAGTGCAGAAGGTCTTATCCATTATTTTACATTTTATTTGGTCGCAGCCTAGAAATTGTCAGTTAAAATACCGCAGCGTCATATCGCAAACAATGGTCTGGTCAGGAAAGGGGGTAAATCCTCTGGAGGGCAAGTGGTTAAACAAAAACCAACAGCACTGTATAATAGATAGAATATACATAAGGGTTGATATGATTAGTAGAGCACTTGGTACAACAAGAATGAATGGTGTGGTGAATGAAAGGATCACATCCAAAGCGCTGACTGACCATTTGGAAACTCGAGCACTGCCCGAGGACCCGGGGTCATTAGGGGGCCCCATGAGATGCCCCTGATACCTTTTTCATAGGCTTTTTTGAGTTTGGGCAAGGACACAGGGGCCCCATGATCCCCTATTGCCCGGGGGCCCCATGAGTTGTCAGTCCACCCCTGAGCGCTGGTTCACATTATTTAAAATGTTCCCAGTAACAACAAAATAAAAATGACTAGTTACTTTTTTATGTGCTTTTTACTTGAAGATTCTTACATGCTCTCCCTGCTTTGTGATGTTTAGGAGGTGGCTGTGGAGTAGTGTTTAACCTAAATAACCCTGACCTTACTGTGTTAGCAAATCCTTATTATTAGTTGTAAATTAGATTTGAACACTGTCTGTCCTAACAAAGATTTAAATATTTTGAAACTTCCCTCCTGCATTGTAAGGTAATGAGGCATAGCTCAGTCTGCAGTGGACAAAGACAATGTGAGACAGTCCAGAAATTTGTTGAATCAGCCATGACACATTGGGGTTGATTCATTAAAACTGGAAAGTGCAAAACCTCATGCAGCTGTGCATTGCAGCCAATCAGCTTCAAACTTCAGCTTGTTCAATTAAGCTTTGACAATAAAACCTGGAAGCTGATTGGTTTCTCTGCAAATCTGCATCAGATTTAGCATTGTCCAGTTTTAGTAAATCAACCCCAGTATCCTGTGGTGGAGTACATCTGTCATGTGATGGACAGAGAGAGCTTAATGATATTTTATCAAAGAACCATTTAAAAGATATCTGCATTGTGATCTTGGCTTGACAGTTCTATGGAATGCCTAGGGCCAAGTAGGCTTGTTGTGCCCCCCCACCAATCTTTGGAGGGTGTTTGCACTGAGGGAGTGTTCATTGTAAAAAAATTGTTGATATGTTTCTGAGGCCTGAAAAGTCCTGAAGAAGCGGGCTGTCCCACGAAATGCGTAGACTATGGTCCTCAGAGTGACTACTATGTACCGCCATTTGTGCTTTCTTATCTATATTGTGTTTTTATTGGCTAATTTGGCAGTTTTAATTTCAAGTTTTGTAATAAAGCCATGAGAACTTTAACAGATAATTGTGATATGTGTGTATATAACTATCAAAGGCACAAATAAAGCTGTTCTTTAGTCACTTGCCCACTGTGCAAGCGTGAGTTTCAAGGTGCTTTTTGAATGCTCCTGTAGCCTTCTGGGACCTGTTACATGTCCCAGGAGGTTGGGGGCAAGGAGGGGGAAGGGAGAGCCTTCGCTTGGATCACCTAAGCGATGTGAGCAGAAGTGGGAATGGGTACCTGTCAAACCCCCTAAAAAAAAAAATTGTGCAAAATATGTCAGAGTAGTTGGGTGGAGGAGGAAGAGCGGAACTTTTGGGTGAAGTTTCACTTTAAAGTTCCAAGTATCTTGCAATTATTATATATTTATATTTGGTGATCTATGTGGGGATGATGCCTCCCATGGTGTAATTATATTTTAATCTAAATTTAACACCTCTGTGTGTGTGTATATATATATATATATATATATATATATATAATTTTATGTATGATGTGTAAATGGGAAGTTTTCTCAAATTTGACTGCAAAAGTGGAAATACACTTTAAATAGACCCAGCCTCTAAAATCGCATTTTTACATTTGCAGGAATAAAAAAATAATACCTAGTGAGTCTGTCTTGATGGTGTTTGTTCAGGAGCTTCACGTTTTGAGGTTGACACCGCTCTGTCTTTGTGCCCCAACTGTCTTGTTGACATATGGAGGTCCAATTGTCACCATAAGGAAACCTGTCTTGGGAAATGCCACGTAGCCATCACTGGAGTGCATACACATGGACAGGAAGAGGCTGTGAATAGGCTGCTCAGCAGCACTGAGATACAAAATATGATGAGATTGGAATTCACACTTCCAATGCGAATTAGAAGTTTTCTCAAATTTGGCTGCAAAAGTGGAAATACGCTTTAAGGTATATATAAACCCAGTTTCTAAAATCTCACTTTTACATTTGCAAGTGTAAAAAAAATTATCTAGTGAGTCTGTCTTGAAGGTGTTTTTTCAGGAGCTTCACGTTTGAAGTTGACACCATTCATATGGAGGTCCACTGTTGTCACCATAAGGAAACCTGTCTTTGGAAATTTTATTTATTTATTTCAGGTACTTATAGAGTGCTGTCAATTTACACAGCACTTTACATATATATTGTACATTCACATCAGTCCCTAACCCTCTAGGAGTGTACAATCCAAGGCCCCTAACTCACATCCATACATACACATATTAGGGCCAATTTAGACAGGAGCCAATTAACCTACCAGCATGTCTTTGGAGAGTGGGAGGAAACCAGAGTACCCAAAGGAAACCCACGCAGGTACAGGGAGAACATGCAAACTCCAGGCAGGTGGTGCTGTGGTCGGGATTTGAACCAGCAACCCTAGTACTACCAGGCGAAAGTGCTAACCATTTAGGCACTGTGCATGCACTTCATGTATCTATCACTGGAGTGAATGCACATAGACAAGAAGAGGCTGTACATAGGCTGCAGGAGATCAGCAGCACTGAGATGCAACAAAGGCTGAGAAGAGGTGAAAACATTTTGTGAAAAAAAAAATTGTAACTATTTTGTGAAAAAAATAAATTGCAACTATTTTACACAATTATTGTAGTTTAGATCTACAATAATTGGAAAAAAAATGATATTATCAATGTATGCTGTGTAAGTTTCTAAAATGAAAGTACAGTTTTCTTATAGTAATGTCTACATAATCATTTCTGCATAACTAGTATGTATTACTAACAATGAACCATCATTTATCTGCTACCTAGAAACAAAAATTGTTTCCCAAAAGTGGATTCATGAAGCTGTCCGACGCAAAGGCGTTTGCGAAACTCTATTGATAATTTTGTTTGCGCTCATAAATTGGACTGGAATTAGTTGGAAAATCGGGCAGTAATGAAAGAGTTAAACTGGTTAACTCCGACCTTTCTGTCTGTATGCTTCTGAAAAATTCAATGCAGTTCTCAACTTTTAATCAACAGTGAGTTTGCTGCCTTATGCATTTGATTGCTTCAATATGTGCCTGGCTTCAGCATCAATATAAACTAATAGAAAAGGTCATGAGGACTTTCTAGCGGCTGACATTGGGCTCTTAATCACTAGCGCGCCGTGTTTTGTTACACAACGGTGAGGTTTTTTATCAGATGCAGACGTCAACACCGCTACTGAGACATGTTTACGCATTTCATCGGTGCAAATATTTTGCTTTTGCATATGTTTTCATAAATTAAAAATGACTGTGTCCGAGGCTAGCGGCGGCTGAGCACGCTTCAAGTTCTTTGCAGAATAAAACAAACAAACAAGAGGCATGCTCACCAAGAAAAATAATCTTGTTGTCGTTAAGATTAACATTTTGTTGGGAAGAAAGTCATGAAAATGAATAAAACTAGATTTGAATGGAACCTAATTTGAGGAGGAGGCTCAAAATAAACATTTGTGCATACATTGCAAATGACCAAAAATACAGGTTTTAGCCCTGGTTCACACTGCGTTTTCTGTGCGAATTCCGCACTGCATCAGAATTGCCCCCCATTAATGCGAACCGCTGCGGGTGTGTATGTTAAGTTAACAACACCCCGAAAGCGGTCTGCAAAATGCAGTGCGATGTGCAGAATTGGATCACATAGGTGCGAATACCCATGCAATCCGATTCTAGTGCGGACCAAAAAAAGGGTCCTGCACGTTTTTGGTGCGGATGCGGTGCGAATGTATGGGAAAAGAGGGAGCAGACATTTGGTCATTTGGCTCTGAGGAAGAGGCAAGTCCTTGAAACGCGTCAGCATTTTGGATCTCTATACTCCCTATTGAGGACTGTTAATCAGCGCGGTGTTGACCCAGTTGTTCTTTATGATGTGCCTTGACTATATTGTCGTTTGTGAGTACAACACATACTTTATTTTTTATTAAACATTTTTTATGGTAATGCACTAGGCCTGTGCGCCCTCTGTTTTTTATTTCCTCATTGTATGATCCCCAAGGAGCACCAACAGGTCATCTGTTCCTGATAACTATGTAGCCGCACAGCTGTATTAGTCCCAATTACCGCATGCCGCCCAGCCACTGTACATATACGGCGGCAGGGCGGCACTCACAGGCAAAACCACGTTTTAAGACGTGTGTTTTGTAAACAAATAGGGGCCGCGAGGTGCGCCGCCGCCCTATTTGTCCCGCGGATCACCGCCGCAGATGTCAGTCGCCGGGTCACAGTCGCTCGTTAGCGGCTATGTTCCGGCAATCGGCGTCAAACAGTGACAGATAGCACAGCTGCAGTAGCTGTGCTGTCTGTCACTTCCCTGTCAGCTCGAGAATGAGCTGATCGAGAAAGAAGAGTTTCTCTTTCTCGATCAGCCTTGTCCCGTGCAGCACACACCTCCGCCCCCTAGTAAAACACTCCCCTCACTCCTATAACCCTTCCCTGCAAAATAAAGTTAACCCCTTCCTCCCTATTGCCATTAGTACAGTGTCAGGTTTTTTTTTTTTTTTTTCACTGATCACTGTATTAGTGTTTTTGGGGATGTCAGTGACCCCAAGTCAGTACCCCCCAATGTCAGAATGTCCGCCACAATCCCGCAGTCCCGCCATAAGTCACTGGTCGCTGCCATAAGTCCCTGATTGCCGCCATAATTCGCTCATCGCCGCCATTATTAGTATGAAAAAAACCCTAAAAATCCCAGTATCTTTCCCGCCATTTGTAAACGCTATAACTTTCACGTAGACCAATTAATTTACACGTATTGGTTTTTTTTTTTAGCAAAGACATATCGCAGAATGCATTTTGGCAGAAATTTATGACTAAATTTGATTTTTGCATTTTTTTTTTACTGGACATGTTTTATAGCAAAAAGTCCAAAATATTGTTTTTTTTCCTCAAAATTGTCAGCCTTTTTTTATAGCGCAAAAAATAAAAACCGTACAGGCGATTAAATACCACCGAAAGAAAGCTCAATTTGTGGGGAAAAAAAAGGATGTAAATTTCATTTATGTACCGTATTGCATGACTGCGTAATTGTCCGTTAAACTAGCGCAGCGCTGTATAGCAGAAAAATGGCGTAAGTTGCAGTATTTGTACCATAGTTTGTAAACGCTATAACAAAGTAATCAATATACACTCATTGAGATTTTTTTTTACCAAAAACATGTAGCAGAATACATTTTGGCCTAAATTTATAACCAACTTTGAGTTTACTATATATTTTTTATAGCTGAAAGTAAAAAATATTGTTTTTCTTCAAAATTTTTGGCCTTTTTATGTTTATAGCGTGAAAAATAAAAAGCGCACAGATGATCAAATACCACCAAAAGATAGCTCTATTTGTGTGAAAAAAAGAACGTAAATTTTGTTTGGGTGCAGCATTGCATGACCGCGCAATTATCAGTTGAATTAGTGCAGCGCCGAGTAGCAAAAAGAGGCCTGTTCATTAAGGGGGGTAAACCCTCTGGAGCTCAAGTGGTTAAAGGAATACCATGCTGCATTTTCAGTAAACACACATTTTGAGTTATCATTGTGACAGTTACCTTAAAGAAATGTTTGATGTCACGTTCACCTTTTATCTGGCTAGTTGTTTCATATTTTGATGTTTTTGTTTTATATCGCCATTCCTAAATGCTTCCTCTAGTGGTCATCTGTACATCAGAACTGTGAATAGCATCACTTTACAAAAACTAGACTTAGAATCATATATACTATATATTTTCACATTCAATATTGTAACACAGATATTTGTTACCTCTCAAAGAGATAACAGTACTCCCCCAACAAATCTAGAAGGATGATGATATTTTATGCTATTATGCTATTTTATGCTATTATGCTATGATATTTTAAAAAAAACAATGTCTCCAGTGCCAAAGAATCGGGAGATCCAGATAAACAGCAGTGATTTGGTAGTGCCCCTTTTCTTTAACCACTTGCCCTCCTGAGGATTTACCCCCCTTCCTGACCAGGCCATGTTTTGCATTACGGCGCTGCATTACTTTTTTTTTGTTCCAAAAAAACTTTATTAATATAAGAAGAAACAAAATAGCATATAGAGCATATACAGCTATAGATCACAGTCAGAACATAAACATGACATGTTGCCTCCCGTTTCGCAGATGGGACATATTGTAAACTGTAATACAAGTCAAAATGGGGTAGAACATTACGTCAGACATACAATGTAAACCGAATGAGGAAAGAAAAAACAGAGGGCGCACAGGCCTAGTGCATTACCATAAAAAATGTTTAATAAGAAATAAAGTATGTGTTGTACTCACAAATATAGTCAAGGCACATCATAAAGAACAGCTGGGTCAACACTACGCTGAGTAACAGTCCGCAACAGGGAGTATAAACATCCAAAAGTCTGACGCGTTTCGAGGACTTGCCTCTTCCTCAGTAAATGTAAACCAGTGGATATGCAGAGGAAAGAGGATCGATGTATGTATATGTTGTCACTTCTTGAATATCAGCAATTTTTAATGATGAGGTGATATGAAGATTAGGGTAGGGAAAGCATTGGATGCTGTGAAAGTCATGGTTTACGTATTTATAACTTGAGTGAATGATATAGTTGCAGTTAGTCATATCTGTGTGGAAGTAAATGCTCTGTTTGGTTGGTGAAGAATGAATGATAAGGTGGTATAACAGGTGTGAAAAAAAAGGAGGTCGGAAAGAAGAACAGTAAGAAAAAGAAATGTAGGATGAGATGGTGGGGGGAATATGGGGGAAGGAAAAAAAAAATAATAATAATAATAATTTGGGGAGGGGGGGAGTAAGGGGTTAAGTGACAGTAGAATGTATACAGTAGGTAATAAAAAGTTAAATTGGATCACCTCCCTAAGTATTAGCCAAGCCAGAAAGGTAGTAATAAGGCTTAGAATCTGGTACGTGCAAGATCGGTCAGTGGGGTAACCCATGGATCAAAAACCCCCTAAAGCATGTCATGATATAGACCTACAGCCCATCCTTACATGTGGTAAAAGTGTCCTCGGTGATCCGGGTATTTGCGGCGCTGCATTACTTTAACTGACAATTGTGCAGTCATGCAATGCTGCACCCAAATGAAATTTATGTCCTTTTATCCCATGAATTGAGCTTTCTTTCAGTGGTATTTGATTCCCTGTGCATTTTTTATTTTTGGCGCTCTAAAAAAAAGTGACAATTTTGAGAAAAAAACTATAATTTTTTAACTTTTTGCTATTAAACATGTCCAGTAAAAAAAATTTAAAAATCAAATTTCGTCATAAATTTAGGCAAAAATGTATTCTGCTACATGTCTTTGCTAAAAAAAATCCCAATATGTGTAAATTAATTGGTTTACGTGAAAGTTATAGTGTTTACAAATGGTGGTATATATACTGGGATTTTTTTTTCTAATCTTACTAGTAATGGCAGCGATCACTGAACTTAATTGGTGTCACTGACATCCCCAGTGACACCAATACAGTAATCAGTGCTAATAAAAAGCATTGACACTGTACTAATGACACTGGGTAGGAAGGGGTTAACATCTGGGGCATCAAATGGTTAACTGTGTGCTGTTTTGCTAGGGGCTGTGTGTTTGTGCTTCACTGTAAGCACACTGCTTTGCATGGCTGTGCTATGCACAGCCATGCAAAGCAGTGTGCATGAGCTGACAGAGAGGAGAACTGCTTTGTTTATAAACAGTTCTCCTCCCTGTCGGAGATTCTCGGCAATCACCGTGCGGGACCCGGTGATTGACAGCCACAGGAGTGAATGGTGGCCCAGGGCTTGTGGGCCCCCCCCCTACCAAAAAATGCTAAATCATGTATATATACGTGATTTTGTGCACCCGTGCCACCGTGTAGCAGTACTACTGCTATAGGGAGGATGGGAAGCAGCTAAAATGGTAGTAAACACTGCATGGCCACTTGTACCAACTGGTAAGCTTGCAATATAGCAATGAATATCTCCCAAACTTTTAAGGAAATATTCTATATCTCTGCAGACGATGACGTCAACGGTGCATGTGCACAGCCCTCTGCATTTAAGGCATATTGAGTATACTGTAAATCCAGAGCACTGTGCTGCAACTATGACACCCATCTGCATGAAGGAAGACTCTCATAAACCCAAAAGGAAGACCCGGTGAAGATGAAAGCCCTTTAAGAGGTAACAGCGCACCATTGGATGATTTTGCTTCAGAGCTAGTTCACACTAGATGCAGTTCAGTGCACTTTTTTTTCTGCATCAAAAATGCATGTACAGTGTTTTCCATGTATTCTAATGACCCTGGTTCACACTAGTGCAGTGAGTTCCAGTCAGTTTCCGGTGCAGAAAAAAAAGTAGAATATGCTGCATTTTTTTCTGCACAGAACTGTACTGGAACATAAGAAACTGCATCAAAACTGCACCAGAACTGCATGTGGTCTGAACTGTAAGCAAAAACGTATCTGGAATGCATCTGGAGTGCATTTTTGTAGTGTGAACTGGCCCTTAGGGTAAGTCTTTCATAATGTGCTAACTGCATTATGTCATTACCTTGCAGGGAGACTTCTTTTTTTTTGGCAAAGATAACTACCACTTTAACCTCCTTAGCGGTATTCCCGAGTGAATTTCAGTACCAAGAGCGGTAACCCTGAGCTACACTCGGGCTTAACATGCGGCGTTGCTCAGGGAGTCCCTGCAGCAGTTACCTTGTCCTTCGCTCCCGCGATGTGTCCCCTGCAGCGTCCCCGGCCATCTTCTCCGGCCGATGCCGGCATCCGGCTTACGTGTTCTGGTCCCTGTGACGTCGGGATGTACGGGCGCCGGAACCAGTGGCAAATTTGAAATTTTTTTAAAAATGTCATTTTTTAAAAATGATTATTACATAGTAAAACATTGCTGTTTCAAAACATTTCACATACATTTTGTCCCTACTGCTTTGTCCTGTGCCCTGCCTGCATTTTGACTGTTATTTCTGCCTGGAAACTTAGAAAAGTCCATGGTGTCCAAAAAGCGTCCATTTATGTCAAAAGCGGTTTTAGACCGGCTAGAGAACAGCGATAGTAAATCAGAACCACTTGCAAAATTGAGTGATAATGATTTGTGGGGAAATTCGTCATCAGACACTGAAAACGATTCTGCGACTTTGCTCAGCGATGTGTGAACTTGGTGCTATATTTCAAATTTCAGTGTTTTTATTTTGATTATATTATTGAATTAAATGTATTATTATTATATTATTATTTTTTATGATTATTTATTAAATTATAATTTATGATTTCGTGGTTCAAGTCTTATCATATCCAGAATGTTTACTAGACTCTTGTTTGGACAGATTTCAGTGAGTTATTCCTAAAAGTTACAGCCTACAATAAAAAACTACATATTTCCATGCAAAAAAATGGTACCGCTTTCAGCACAAAAAATCGAAAGAATCATACCGCCAGGAAGGTTAAAACCCTTCAGAAAGCAATGACCATACCAAAGATGAAATCACAACGCATGATAAACACTATGGGGTTCATTTACTAAAAGCAAATAGTCTATGCACTGCAAGTGCAGTTGCTCCTGGTCTGGTTGGAACATGAAAGGAAAATAAAAAAATAGCATTTTTACTTGCACATGATTGGATGATATAAATCAACAGAGCTTCCCTTCATTTCAAAGCTTCCCCTCAGATCTGGCAGTGCACAGACTATTTGCTTTTAGTAAATCAACCCCCATGAAGAGTGCATGACTTAGGATTAACATTATTGATAGTGTTCATTGTAGGACCTGCACTTTGGACAGTACCCATCATAAGATCAGCACTAGATAAGCACTATGGATAGTACACAGAGCACTACAGACATTACACAACACAGGATCAGCACTATGAATAGTACACAACACAGTATTAGTGCTGGGGATTGTACACAGCACAGGTTCAGCACTATAGACAATACATAGCACAGGACCATCACTACGGGAAATAAACACCAAATCGCCACTTTGGGTAGTGCACAGCACCAAATCAGCACTTTGGTCGGGACCATGCAAAGGATCAGCACTATGGATAATATACAGTAAAGAATAGGCATTATGGATAACACAGAACACCGGGTCAGCACCATGAACAGTGTATAGCCCAAAGTCAGCACTATGGATAGCACACTGTGCACGATCAGCACCGTAGATGGAATACAGCCCATAATCAGCACCATGGATAGCACACAGCACATGTTTAGCACCATGGACAACACACAGCCAAATAAAAATCAGCACTATGCATAGCACAAAGCACAGGATCAGCACCATGGACAGCACACAGCACAGAATCTGCACTATACATAGCACAAAGCACAGGACCATCACCACGGGAAATAAACACCAAATCGCCACTTTGGGCAGTGCACAGCACCAAATCAGCACTTTGGTCGGGACCATGCAAAGGATCAGCACTATGGATAATATACAGTACAAAATAGGCATTATGGATAACACAGAACACTGGGTCAGAACAATGAACAGTGTATAGCCCAAAGTCAGCACTATGGATAGCACACTGTGCAGAATTAGCACCTTAGATGGAATACAGCCCATAATAATAATAATGTGGGCGGCACAGTGGTTTGGTGGTTAGCACGTCTGCCTTGCAGTAAATGGGTCATGGGTTCGATTCCCGATCATAGCACCTCCTGCATAGAGTTTGCATGTTCTCCCTGTGCTTGCATGGGTTTCCTCCGGGTGCTCCGGTTTCCTCTCACACTTCAAAGACATGTTGGTAAGTTAATTGGATCCTGTCTAAATTGGCCCTAATATGTGTATTTATGAATGTAAGTTAGGGACCTTAGATTGTACACCCCTTGAGGGTTAGGGACTGATGTGAATGTTCAATATATATGTGTAAAGCATTGTGTAAATTGACAGCGCTATATAAGTACCTGAAATAAATAATGAATCAGCACTATGGATAGAACTTAGCACCATGGACAGCACACAGCCAACAAATTAGCACTATACATAGCACAAAGCACAGGATCAGCACCATGGACAGCACACAGCCCAGAATCAGTGCTAGGCATAGCACACAGCCCAGAATCACCTCTATGGATAGCACACAGCCCACAATCAGCACTATGGATAGCACAGAGCCCACAATCAGCACTATGGATAGCACACAGCCCACAATCAGCACTATGGATAGCACACAGCCCACAATCAGCACTATGGATAGCACACAGCCCACAATCAGCACTATGGATAGCACACAGCCCACAATCAGCACTATGGATAGCACACAGCCCACAATCAGCACTGCAGATCTCTATGGATAGCACAGCACAGGGTAAGCACCATAGAACACTTTATTATTTTTGTACTCATCATCTCTGTAAAATGAATAAAAACTTATGTGTGGTATAAGTGTTTTTACATGCTTTGGCTTCCAAATACCATTATTTAGTCAAAAAATACACTCATGCTAAAATCTCTTGCACTCTTTTGCATGGTTTTAATGGTCGACAAAGGCAGCACAAGCATTCAATACACAACCTGCAGAACAATTAAACTAGTGAATACTTAATGAACAAAACAAAACAAAAAAGAACAAAAAGTCAATATAACTCAGACCTCGCCACCTAGTTTGATGTAGTCAGGGCAAAATGACAGGTTCTCTTGATGAATTCATCAGTATAAAATATGCTCCTTCATTGCTCAATTAGCAGAAGGTAAACTGTATTGTTTAATATTGGTAGCAGAAAGATTAAAAAACAGGCTTTACTGTCTGGCAGGGTGTCTGTATCAACAGACTGCATGAACAGATTTTTTGGAAATAAAGGCAATATAAATGAATGAATTCTGAGATTTTATTTAGTTGTTTGCCATAGGTTCTGCATTTAAAAAGGAAAAGTTAGGATAGGTAGGCTGAAAACATAAAACATATATGTCATGCATTTTTTGACATTTAAAGAAGATTCCTGGTTACAAAGACCATGAAAGTTCCCTTAATGACTTGATCAAAGACAAATATCGAAATTTGAAATTTGAAAAAAATGAATTGCTGCTACCATGTACCATGCCAGCCCCTTTTCCATAATGAGCCTATCACAAAGGATAAGACTGAAAATTGCTCCCTGTAAGAAAATGAATTCAATATCCATCCTATGAGAGAACAGCTTCATTGTTTAACATGAGTTTTTGGTTTAATGGTTTTTAATTGGATTATTCTACCTAATGTTCTCTCTTTTTTTGTTAATGTCAGTTCCACTAATGCAGCTATTAAGGAAAAGTTACAGCAGATTCAAACTGAGCTTTTTCATCTCTTTTCACCATGGGATATAACAATATATGTTGGTATACATAAGCAATTACTACCTACACAACCTGCCCTGCAGGTTTTATACACACAGAAAAACCTCAGTTTAATTAAACAGCTCTCCCTTGGCTTTGTACAATCTGTGCTTATTGCCCATTCAAACAAGCATATAATCAATTAAGTATTTTATTATCCAATTGATTTTCAGAACCTTTCTTTAAAGCAGGTTTCTTGGTTCCACTGTATATGGGGAACAGTTATGAAAGCCGAACAAACAGGGCTCTTTCATCGGTAAAGAGAACAATAAATAATAAAACAGTTTGAGCCAAGTGTCAACAGGAAATCTAAAGAGGAATAAAAATACCCGCCGTGTATTGCAGGATATAAAAAACAGACAGTGAATGTTAAGATATCACAAAATCAGCACTTGTATTTTGTTACAGTGATAAGTAGGATATACTCTACCCTGTAAAGAATAATTCCAGGCATCAGTATGTTATACATAGTTACATTGGTCCAGCTTTGGCCAATGTACAGTTGCAAGAAAAAGTATGTGAACCCCTTGGGATTACGTGGAGTTTTGCATGAATTGGGCATAAAATGTGCTCTGAACGTCATCTAAGTCACAACAATAAAAGAACACAGTCTGCTGAACATAATACTACACAAACATTAGATGTTGCCATGGTTTAATTGCCCATAACATGTAAACATTCACAGTGCAGGGAGGAAAAAGTATGTGAGGCCCTAGCTTAATGACTTCTCCCAGAGCTAATTGGAGCCAGGAGTGAGCCAACCTTGACTCCAATCAGTGTGATGATATTGGATGTGTTGCTGACAGCTGTCCTGCCCTTAAAAAACACACACCTGTTTTGGGTTTACTGGTTTCAAGAAGCACTGTCTGATGTGAACCATGCCTCACAGAAAAGAGCTCTCAGAAGACTTACGACCAGGAATTGTTGACTTGCATGAAGCTGGAAAGGGTTACAAAAGTATCTCCAAAAGCCTTGATGTTCATGTGTCCACGGTAAGACAGACTGTCTACAAATGGAGAAAGTTTAGCACTGTTGCTACTCTCCCTAGGCGTGGTCGTCCTGTAAAAATGACTGCAAGAGCACAGCGCAGAATGCTGCATAAGGTAAAGAAGAATCCCAGAGTGTCAGCTAAAGACCTACAGAAATCTCTGGCACATGCTAACATTTTTGTTGACACATCTACAATAAGAAAAACATTAAACAAGAATGGAGTACATGGGAGGACACCACGGAGGAAGCCATTGCTGTCCAAAAAGAATATTGCAGCACGTTTGAAGTTTGCAAAAGAGCACCTGGATGTTCCACAGCACTACTGGCAAAATATACTGTGGACAGATGAAACCAAGATTGAGTTGTTTGGGAAGAACACACAATACTATGTGTGGAGAAAAAAAGGCACAGCACACCAACATCAAAACCTCATCCCCACTGTAAAACATGGCGGAGGGAGCATCATGGTTTGGGGCTGCTTTGCTGCCTCAGAGCCTGGACGGATTGTTGTCATTGATGGGAAAATGAATTCCAGAGTTTATCAAGACATTTTGCAGGAAAACGTACGACCATCTGTCCGCCAACTGAAGCTCCGCAGAGGATGGGTGATGCAACAGGACAATGACCCAAAGCATACACGTAATTCAACAAAACAATGGCTGCAACAGCACAGAATACGCCTTCTGGAGTGGCCCAGTCAGAGTCCTGACCTCAACCCGATTGAAATGCTGTGGCATGACCTTAAGAGAGCGATTCACACCAGACATCCCAAGAATATTGCTACACTGAAACAGTTTTGTGAAGAGGAGTGGTCCAACCTTACTCCAGATCTTTGTGCAGGTCTGATCTACAACTACAGGAAACATTTGGTTGAGGTTATTGCTGCCAAAGGAGGGTCAGTCAGTTATTAAGTCCAAAGGTTCACATACTTTTTCCTCCCTGCACTGGGAATGTTTACATGTTATGTGCAATTAAACCATGGCAACATCTAATGTTTGTGTAGTATTATGTTCAGCAGACTGTGTTCTTCTATTGTGACTTAGATGACATTCAGAGCACATTTTATGCCCAATTCATGCAAAACTCCACGTAATCCCAAGGGGTTCACATACTTTTTCTTGCAACTGTAACTATGTTTATACCATACCTAGCCAATGTCCCTGGAAGGTGGAAATAACTGAAGTAGACACCACTACTCCAGTGATCTCCATACTTGCTTCTGGAAGCTGTGCCTAGTGGCTGCTCTTCTGCATTGTGAATGCAGGAGGCTAAACGCTCGGCACAGGTGCTATTCATAGAATGCATTGCATTTGTGCCTATCCGTGCCACCTCATCAGTGCCCGTCAGTGCTGCCTATCAGTGCCCATCAGTGCTGCCTATCAGTGCAGCCTCATCAACAGACATCAGTTTGCAAAATTTTATAATAAAAAACAAGAAAAACTTTTTTTTTGCTTTTTTTTATAGTGAAAAAAATAAAAACCCCAGTGGTGATTAAATACCACCAAAAGAAAGCTTTATTTGTGTGAAAAAATGATACAAATTTCATATATGTGCAGTGTTGCATGACTGCACAATTGTCATTCAAAGTGTGACAGCAGATGCCTGACACCTCCTTAACCTAATTATTTATTACAGGTAATTATACAGCGCTGTCAGTTTACACAGTGCTTTACATATATATATTGTACATTCACATCAGTGTCCACCCCCAAAGAGCTTACAATCTAATGTCCTTAACTCACATACATACATATACTAGGGCTAATTAACCTACCAGCATGTCTTTGGAGTGTGGGAGGAAACCAGAGTACCCGAAGGAAACCCACGCAGGCACAGAGAGAACATGCAAACTCCAGGCAGCTAGTGCCGTGGTTGGGTTTCCAACTGACAACCCTAGTGCTAGGCGGAAGTGCTAACCACGTAGCCACTGTGCTGTCCCATCGCTATAATTCTATTTGACAGATATATAGAACTCTGGGAAGTCAGCTATCGATGTAGTTCTGGGAGCATGATGCCGGACCTTCTAACTACAAAGCGGCTGAATTCCTGGAATTCAGCTTTAATGTTGAAGAAAAGCCTAACTCTAACGTTTCATTAAAAATATCCCCTCCCCCCTCCTCCTACCTATCCTGCCTAACCCGGAGAAAAAAATCTGGTCTGGTCATGTGATCCCACAGCTTTGACTCTCCTGTGTAAGGGAGTGCTCAATAATGGCTGTGAATTCCAGGGGCCATGGCCCAGCCATTGTTGGTCCTCCCTCCTCTCCCCTGCAGCAGCCAGTCACTGACACAGAGGAGTCGGAGCTGCAGGATCATGTGACTGGAATGGATTAAAAATAGGTAAGCACACACATCTTTATTATATAGGATAGGTAGGGGGGGCATTTTTAAGAATAAGTATAGTTAGGATATTCTTCTACTTTAAAAAGCATGAAGACCATGGGGGTCTGATATGTTGATGACACTAATGCTGGGGTTCTATTATCACACCCATTGAGCACTGACAATGAGACATGATGTTAGTGGTTGGAGGTAGGTGAGTGTCAGTGGTTTGGGCTAGGCTGGTGTCAGTGCTTAGGGGTAGGTTGTTGTCAGTTATGGGTGTCAGTGGTTGGCTGGGTGATAGGTGGGTGTAAGTCTGGGATGTCAGTGGTTGGGTATAGGTGGGTGTCAGTGGCTGGGGTGGGAGGTGAGTCTGGCGTATCTATGGTTGGGGGTAGGTGGGTGTCAATGGTTAGGTGTAGGCGAATGTCAGCTTGTGGTGTCAGTGGTCAGTCTGGGGTGTCAGTGCTTAGGGGTAGGTGGGTGTCAATTTGAGACGTCAGTGGTTGGGGGAAGGTGGGTGTCAGACATTGGAGATAGGTGAGTGTCAGTGGTTGGAGGTAGGTGGATGTCAGTTGTTGGGGGTAGGTGGAAGTCAGTTTTGGGTGCCAGTGGTTGGGGGTATTTGAGTGTCAATTTGGAGTGTCAGTGATTGGGGTTAGATTGGTGTCAGTCTGGGGTTTCAGTGGTTGGGGGTAGATGGGTGTCAGTCTGGGGTGTCAGTGGTTGGGAGTAGGTGGGTGTCAGTCTGGGGTGTCAGTGGTTGGGGCTAGGTGGGTTTCAGTTTAAGATGTCAGTGGTTTGGGGTGATGGGTGTCAGTCTGGGGTGTCAGTGGTTGGGGGTAGATAGGTGTCAGTGGTTGGGCATAGGTGAGTGTCAATGGCTGGTGGTAGACAGACAATAAGGGACGGTTCACGCATTCCGATGCACTGATGCAGTTTTTATGCATTCCTCTCTTCTGTGGATTCTGCTGCTTTTTGCATGCATTTTTATGCATCCCAGCAGTTTTTTCCCCTCTATTTTTCTTCACCTTGATTCAGGACATGTGCATTTGCATGCATTTACTTGCATTTTGGGTGCATTTATGTTCAAACCAGTTCATTTTGGGTGCATTACCATGTATTCCAGTGCACTTTCTATGCAATTTTGAAGCTTTCGGGTACGTTTTTCTTCTCTTTTTTTCTTCACTGAAAATCAGAACATGTACAGGTGAAACTCGAAAAATTAGAATATTGTGCAAAAGTTCATTTATTTCAGTAATGCAACTTAAAAGGTGAAACTAATATATGAGATAGACTCATTACATGCAAAGCAAGATAGTTCAAGCCATGATTTGTCATAATTGTGATGATTATGGCTTACAGCTCATGAAAACCCCAAATCCACAATCTCAGAAAATTAGAATATTGTGAAAAGGTGCAATATTCTCGGCTCAAAGTGTCCCACTCTAATCAGCTAATTAAGCCATAAAACCTGCAAAGGGTTCCCAAGCCTTTAAATGGTCTCTCAGTCTGGTTCAGTAGGAATCACAATCATGGGAAAGACTGCTGACCTGACAGTTGTGCAGAAAACCATCATTGACACCCTTCATAAGGAGGGAAAGCCTCAAAAGGTAATTGCAAAAGAAGTTGGATGTTCCCAAAGTGCTGTATCAAAGCACATTAATAGAAAGTTATGTGGAAGGGAAACGTGTGGAAGAAAAAGGTGCACAAGCAGCAGGGATGACCGCAGCCTGGAGAGGATTGTCAGGAAAAGGCCATTCAAAATTGTTGGGGACTTTCACAAGGAGTGGACTGAGGCTGGAGTCAGTGCATCAAGAGCCACCACACACAGACGGATCCTGGACATGGGCTTCAAATGTTGTATTCCTCTTGTCAAGCCGCTCCTGGGCTAAAGAAAAACAGACCTGGTCTGTTGCTCAAAGGTCCAAAGTCCTCTTTTCTGATGAGAGCAACTTTTGCATCTCATTTGGAAACCAAGGACCCAGAGTATGGAGGAAGAATGGAGAGGCACACACTGCAAGGTGCTTGAAGTCCAGTGGGAAGTTTCCACAGTCTGTGTTGATTTGGGGAGCCATGTCATCTGCTGGTGTTGGTCCACTGTGCTTCATTAAGTCCAGGGTCAACACAGCCGTCTACCAGGAGATTTTGGAGCACTTCATGCTTCCTTATGCAGACGAGCTTTATGGGGATGCTGACTTCATTTTCCAGCAGGACTTGGCACCTGTCCACACTGCCAAAAGCACTAAGAACCTGGTTCAATGACCGTGGGATTACTCTGCTTGATTGGCCAGCAAACTCGCCTGACCTGAACCCCATAGAGAATTTATGGGGCATTGCCAAGAGAAAGATGAGAGACATGAGACCGAACAATGCAGAAGAGCTGAAGGCCGCTATTGAAGCATCCTGGTCTTCCATAACACCTCAGCAGTGCCACCGGCTGATAGCTTCCATGCCACACCGCATTGAGGCAGTAATTGCTGCAAAAGGGGCCCAAACCAAGTACTGAGTACATATGCATGCTTATACTTTTCAGAGGTCCGATATTGTTCTATGTACAATCCTTGTTTTATTGATTGCATGTAATATTCTAATTTTCTGAGATTGTGGATTTGGGGTTTTCATGAGCTGTAAGCCATAATCATCACAATGATGACAAATCACGGCTTGAACTATCTTGCTTTGCATGTAATGAGTCTATCTCATATATTAGTTTCACCTTTTAAGTTGCATTACTGAAATAAATGAACTTTTGCACGATATTCTAATTTTTCGAGTTTCACCTGTACATTCCGGTGCATTTCAGTGTGTTTTGGAAGCTGTCCATTGCGTTTTCTCTATTTGCTTTACCTCAATTGTGGACATCTGGGTTCCTGTTGCGTTTCCATGCTAAGCTGGCCATACATGTTTAGATTTTCATTTGAGAATATAAGTTTCAAGAATATTCATTTGATTTTCCAACCGTTAGTGGGGTCAAATTAAGGTTTGTTTTCGACAGCAGTGATGGAAAAATTCGAAGGGGCAGGAAGGAAAACTTTTCTCAATCAAAAAGAATTTTCAGCCAGTGTATGTGGTTTTTGTTCAGAAATTACATTCATTTAAAATCGAATGTTAAAAGGAAAAGACAATTTTCGAACGACATTCATCCATTCATCGAATGTACAAAGAATTTTCATACGACCTTTCTTACAAATATTCTTGGCCAAAAATCTACACATGTATGGCCAGCTTAAATCAGCAGAGGAAAAAAATTTAATTTCGAATTCGATCAAAATCTTTTAAAAATCAGAAAGGAAGTTGATGGGACACTAGTAGCACAGTGGTTTTTTGGTGCACTGTAACAGATCTTCTTGTTCACTGTTGGAGAAGTTTTTTTGTGCAGGTGTACACTGTGACAAACGTTGATGGGGTGCTGGTACCAGCATTCTGATCACCCCATCACCATACCAGTGTCCTGATCACTGCCATGCCCCATACCAGCCTTCTGATCACCACCATACCTCATAGCAGTATCCTGATCACTGCCATACCCCATACCAGCGTTCTGATCACCACCACAGCCCATACCAGCATCCTGATCACTGCCATACCCCATAGCAGTATCCTGATCACTGCCATACCCCATAGCAGTATCCTGATCACTGCCACACCCCATACCAGCATTCTGATCACTGCCATACCCCATACCAGCTCACTGATCACCGCCATACCCCATACCAGCATCCTGATCACTGCCATACCCCATACCAGCATCCTGATCACCGCCATACCCCATACCAGCTCCCTGATCACTGCCATACCCTATACCAGCTCCCTGATCACCGCCATACCCCATTACCAGCATCCTGATTACTGCCATACCTCATACCAGCATCCTGATCACTGCCAAACCCCGTACCATGTTCTGATCACTGCCATACCCCATACCAGCATCCTGATCAATCCCATACCTCATATCAGTGTTCTGATCACTGCCATACACCACACCAGCGTTTTGATCACTGCCATACCCTATACCAGCATCCTGATCACCCTTCTACCCCATAACAGTGTCCTGGCTTCTGCCATGCCAGCGTCCTGATCACCACCATACCTTATGCTAATATCCTAATCACCACCATACCCCATACCAGCCTTCTGATTACCCCCATACCCTATACCAGTGCCCTGATCACCGCCATATGCCATACCAGCATCTGGCATTTCAGGATCTCAACTGATCAATTTTCAAATTTATATCCCATAGTTTTTAGACTCTATAACTTTCACACAGACTAAGTAATATAAACTGTTTTTGGTTATTTTTATCACAAAAATGTAGCAGAATACATTTTGGCCTAACTTTATGAAGAAACAATTTCTATTTGCAAAGTTTTATAACAAAAACTAAGCAAAAGTGATTTTTTTGAAAATGTTCAGTATTCTTTTATTTATATAGCAAAAAAAAAAAAAACAGTGGTGATCAAATGCCAACAAGACAAAGCTCTATCTGTCTAAAAAAAAAGGATAAAAATGTCATATGGGTACAGTGTTGAATGACTGAGTAATTTTCACTCAAAGTGTGATACCACTGAAAGCTGAAAATTGGCCTGGACTAGAAGGAGGTGAAAGTATCCGGACTTAAATGGTTAATAGTAAAATATAGCAATGACAAGAGACATTATTTTCCATTGTCACGCACATAGCTGTTTTTATTTTTTTATTTTAGGTTAGACAGCCACTTATGCAGAGTGATAATCTGATACCATCACATGACACATAAAAGCTGTCAGGAAGGATAATGCAGACAATGGAGTTGTAACTGATATTATTTTCTAGCAGTTGGCAGATCCATGCTCTCTCTCTTGTTATGCCTAAGAAGTTCCCAAATACCAGTCTGTGTAGATGGACTTCTCAGCAAGTTCAAAATGCTTTCACGGCAGGGATGAAATTTACAGTGTTCTCAGAAAATGTTTGGAGACTCCAATAACATACAGAGAACAAATACACTTTTTATGGTCTGCTGGTTATTAATCTGACTTTTCCACAGAGACAAAACTGATGGAATTTTTGAAAACTTTATGCTGCTGGTATACTGTGCCAGCATGGGGCTGACAGGCTGAATTTCATTAAGCTACATCTTGTTCATTTTTCTTATTATTAATGCTTGTTGCAATTACAATATGTTTCAACGTGGAAAAAAAACAGTATTAAACAGTAGTTTGGGATGTTCAAGGTCATATATTCACAGACTCATTTTTCTAAAGCTGAACTCTAAGCAGATAAATAAAAAACACCACGGAATACACTTATTTTTTCATTAAAATAATAGTAATGTTACATTTATTTTTTTAGGATGCAGCTAGTATTAGTACCTGAATTAACTTGGTATCAGCTTGTAGCTCCCTGGACTACAGTATTCATATTGGGCGAGGAAAGGACAAAACCTAAAGTTAAAGTGATTGTAAAGGTAAATGTTCTTGCACCTTAATGCATTCTCTGCATTAAACTAAAAAACATTTTAACAGTAGCCCCCCCCCTGTAAATACTCACCTGAGCCTGATCTATATCCAGCGCTGTGCAAATCTCCAGCATCTCTTCTCTCCTCCCTACTCTCACAGGCTTGGCTGAGAGCAACAGGAGCCATTGGCTCCTGCTGCTGTCAGTTAAACCTGAGAGCAGGCGGTGGAGCCGAGATGAGCTGTGTGTCTGAATAGACACAAACAGCCTATCTTGGAACTGAGCATGCACGAGTACCCCCATAGGAAGTGGTTTCCTATGGAGGAACTTGACAGGCGGAGGAGCTCCAAAGGAACCCAAGAAGAAGTGGAAGCATTACACATAGCAGGTAAGTATGACATGTTTATTATTTTAATACACAAAATGTAAAGCTTTACAATCATTTACTTATGTGTGCTGCATAGAACATGTTGAGAGGAGGAGAGAGCAGAGTGGACAGAGTGATGACTTTATTAGACTGCTGCTGCTTCTTCATGATCTAATCATAGACTGGGGACAAGAAGGTGACCTTTGTGTACCGATTACCTGCTTGGCTGTGCTGCTTAAAAAGGCTGTGTAAATCTCAAAACTGGCTAGACATTATTAAAAATCCTTTGCAGGTAAAATAGATTCCTATATATATTTTAACTAAGTATGTATCTGTTTGCCTAGAGTTATGCTTAAATCCTAAGCTTAGTCAAAAAAGGTTTTTGAAAAATCAGCAAAAGTGACATTACTTACAGTCAATGCAATGTGTCCCTTAACTGCTGGTTGCTGCTTTAGTTGAAATCTTCCATCCTCTGATCCACTCCTACCCCCCTAGTGGTAATCTTCCAGTGCTGTGGGGGTTAATACAGACAAAGAACCCGTCATATGTATTCTTCAAGAGTTCTGATTATGCCTGCCCTCTCCACCTTCCTCCTCCATTCATAGTCTGTACTAAAGCTTGTATGAATGAAAAAACTATCTATGAATGGAGGAGGAGAACCTTTCGTTCACACAAGGGACAGTATGGGGTTGATTTACTAAAACTGGAGTGTGCAAAATCTGTGCAGCTCTGCATAGAAATCAATCAGCTTCCAGGTTTTATTGTCAAAGCTTGATTGAACAAGCTGATTGGCCACCATGCACAGTTGCTCCAGATTCTAAGTGCTCTCGTTTTAGTAAATCTTCCCCATTTCATTGACTGTAAGTAATTAGAGATGAGCGAATCGAACTTGGCAAAGTGGAATTCATTTCGAATATTAGGAAAATTTCGATTCGCGACGAATCCGAAAATTAGCAGACTTCGGATGCGCGAATCGAAATTTTTCTAAAAATGGCGGCGACATGTGCGGCGACGGAGCGGGGATCTCTGGGGAGGCGCGCAGACAAGGCGCGCTGACCCATAATGCATTCAATTATGACATGTGATCGCATTAGCCAATCAGCAGCCAGCCAGCCAGCACTGTGTAATGGTCGAGCTATAAATTGCGGCCATTTTAGAATTCTCCATTTGCCTCCAGTCATTCAAGAGAGGCAGACCTGGCTGTATTGAGGGAGAGAGTTAGGGACACAGAAACGTTACTTAGGGACACAGAAACGTTACTTAGGGCCACAGAAACGTTACTTAGGGACACAGAAACGTTACTTAGGGCCACAGAAACGTTACTTAGGGCCACAGAATCGTTACTTAGGGCCACAGAAATGTTACTTAGGGCCACAGAAACATTACTTAGGGCCACAGAAACGTTACTTAGGGCCACAGAATCGTTACTTAGGGCCACAGAAACGTTACTTAGGGCCACAGAATCGTTACTTAGGGACACAGAACCGTTACTTAGGGCCACAGAAACGTTACTTAGGGACACAGAATTGTTACTCAGGGACAGACACAGAATTGTTACTGAGGGACACAGAATTGTTACTGCGGGACACAGAATTGTTACTCAGGGACAGACACAGAATTTTTACTCAGGGACAGACACAGAATTGTTACTCAGGGACAGACACAGAATTGTTACTGAGGGACACAGAATTGTTACTGAGGGACACAGAATTGTTACTCAGGGACAGACACAGAATTGTTACTCAGGGACAGACACAGAATTGTTACTCAGGGACAGACACAGAATTGTTACTGAGGGACACAGAATTGTTACTGAGGGACACAGAATTGTTACTCAGGGACAGACACAGAATTGTTACTGAGGGACACAGAATTGTTACTCAGGGACAGACACAGAATTGTTACTGAGGGACACAGAATTGTTACTGAGAGACACAGAATTGTTACTCAGGGACACAGAATTGTTACTCAGGGACACAGAATTGTTACTCAGGGACAGACACAGAATTGTTACTGAGGGACACAGAATTGTTACTCAGGGACAGACACAGAATTGTTACTCAGGGACAGACACAGAATTGTTACTCAGGGACAGACACAGAATTGTTACTGAGGGACACAGAATTGTTACTGAGGGACACAGAATTGTTACTCAGGGACAGACACAGAATTGTTACTGAGGGACACAGAATTGTTACTGAGAGACACAGAATTGTTACTCAGGGACACAGAATTGTTACTCAGGGACACAGAATTGTTACTCAGGGACAGACACAGAATTGTTACTGAGGGACACAGAATTGTTACTGAGGGACACAGAATTGTTACTCAGGGACAGACACAGAATTGTTACTGAGGGACACAGAATTATTACTGAGGGACACAGAATTGTTACTGAAGGACACAGAATTGTTACTCAGGGACAGACACAGAATTGTTACTGAGGGACACAGAATTGTTACTGAGGGACACAGAATTGTTACTGAGGGACACAGAATTGTTACTCAGGGACAGACACAGAATTGTTACTGAGGGACACAGAATTGTTACTGAGGGACACAGAATTGTTACTCAGGGACACAGAATTGTTACTCAGGGACAGACACAGAATTGTTACTGAGGGACACAGAATTGTTACTGAGGGACACAGAATTGTTACTCAGGGACACAGAATTGTTACTCAGGGACACAGAATTGTTACTCAGGGACAGACACAGAATTGTTACTGAGGGACACAGAATTGTTACTGAGGGACACATAATTGTTACTCAGGGACAGACACAGAATTGTTACTGAGGGACACAGAATTGTTACTGAGGGACACAGAATTGTTACTGAGGGACACAGAATTGTTACTCAGGGACAGACACAGAATTGTTACTGAGGGACACAGAATTGTTACTGAGGGACACAGAATTGTTACTGAGGGACACAGAATTGTTACTCAGGGACAGACACAGAATTGTTACTGAGGGACACAGAACTGTTACTGAGGGACACAGAATTGTTACTGAGGGACACAGAATTGTTACTCAGGGACAGACACAGAATTGTTACTCAGGGACACAGAATTGTTACTCAGGGACAGACACAGAATTGTTACTGAGGGACACAGAATTGTTACTGAGGGACACAGAATTGTTACTCAGGGACACAGAACTGTTACTCAGGGACACAGAATTGTTACTCAGGGACACAGAACTGTTACTCAGGGACACAGAATTGTTACTGAGGGACACAGAATTGTTACTGAGGGACACAGAATTGTTACTCAGGGACAGACACAGAATTGTTACTGAGGGACACAGAACTGTTACTGAGGGACACAGAATTGTTACTCAGGGACAGACACAGAATTGTTACTGAGGGACACAGAATAGTTACTGAGGGACACAGAATTGTTACTCAGGGACAGACACAGAATTGTTACTGAGGGACAGACACAGAATTGTTACTGAGGGACACAGAATTGTTACTCAGGGACACAGAATTGTTACTCAGGGACAGACACAGAATTGTTACTGAGGGACACAGAATTGTTACTCAGGGACAGACACAGAATTGTTACTCAGGGACAGACACAGAATTGTTACTCAGGGACAGACACAGAATTGTTACTGAGGGACACAGAATTGTTACTGAGGGACACAGAATTGTTACTCAGGGACAGACACAGAATTGTTACTGAGGGACACAGAATTGTTACTGAGAGACACAGAATTGTTACTCAGGGACACAGAATTGTTACTCAGGGACACAGAATTGTTACTCAGGGACAGACACAGAATTGTTACTGAGGGACACAGAATTGTTACTGAGGGACACAGAATTGTTACTCAGGGACAGACACAGAATTGTTACTGAGGGACACAGAATTGTTACTGAGGGACACAGAATTGTTACTGAAGGACACAGAATTGTTACTCAGGGACAGACACAGAATTGTTACTGAGGGACACAGAATTGTTACTGAGGGACACAGAATTGTTACTGAGGGACACAGAATTGTTACTCAGGGACAGACACAGAATTGTTACTGAGGGACACAGAATTGTTACTGAGGGACACAGAATTGTTACTCAGGGACAGACACAGAATTGTTACTGAGGGACACAGAATTGTTACTGAGGGACACAGAATTGTTACTCAGGGACACAGAATTGTTACTCAGGGACAGACACAGAATTGTTACTGAGGGACACAGAATTGTTACTGAGGGACACAGAATTGTTACTCAGGGACACAGAACTGTTACTCAGGGACACAGAACTGTTACTCAGGGACACAGAATTGTTACTCAGGGACACAGAACTGTTACTCAGGGACACAGAATCGTTACTCAGGGACACAGAATCGTTGAATTAAAGAGTATGTCAGACAAAACGCAGAGGAGTGTCAGAGGAGGCCATGTTTTTAGGAGCGAGCAGACGTGGCAGCAAAGGAAGGGGTCGAGGCAGCACTAGTCGCAGCCAGAGGCCAGTGCTCCCGGTGTCATCCAGCGGTCGTGTCTCCACCGACAACCCTGCCGTCATCGATTGGTTGGCTCGGTCGTCTTCCTCTTCCCAGGTCACCTCTGACACCTACAGCCAACGGTCGGTGGGTACGTCAGACACAACCGTTAGTTGGCATGGCCCGGGAGCAAGCCCACTGAAATCACGTGTCCTCTACCTGCCCCTGTCCTTTGGTGTTCCCTCACCAAGTGAAGTATCGCATGCTGTGGGCTCAGCCCCACTGTACAGTGAGGAAGAGCTAACAGAGGGCGGTCAGGAACGGGGGGAGACATCCGCCTCTTCAGCAGCCAGGCGAAGAAGTACTGGCGAGGAGAGTGGCTCGGTAGCCGGTCTAGAGACAAGTCTGTCTCCTGACCCACACGCAGCCGAGGGGGCTAGTAGTGGGGCGGAGACCCTAATTGATGATGATGAGGCTGATCGCACTTGGCAGCCTCGACGTCATCAGGCTATTGCTTCCGCATCATCAGGAGAAGAGGGTGCCAGCTTGGCAGCGAGCAAAACAGTCGGTGGGTTGCCCAGGAGGCAGCAGGGTCGCAGCAGTGTCAGTGGAGGCAAACGGCCACGGAGTAGAGCACCAGCTCCACTGCAGCCTACCACCACGGCCAGTAGTGGTGCCGGTGTGCACGGAGGAAGTAGCAGTCAGCCAGTGAGGAGTATCGGGGGCAAAGTTTCCTACTCGGCGGTGTGGCAATTTTTCGTCAAGCTGCCCGAGGAAGTAAACGTAGCCGTATGTCGACTATGTGGCCAGAAAGTCAAGCGTGGCCAGGGGGCCCATGTTGGGACTACAGCGTTGCGTCAGCATATGCAGCGTCGCCATTTGGTGGCCTGGGAAAACCGTGATAAAGATATGGCGGTTCTGCCTGCCCCAGCCCCCGCTCCATCACCCGCTCCGTTACTTGCTCCGTCACCCGACGTCAATCGCCCTCTATCAGCCAGTCAAGGCTCCAACACCTCTGCTGAGGGGAGTTGTCGCTCGTTGGCATCTTCCGCTCGTTCAGATGCTCCTTCTCCTGCTACTCCTCTTCACGGATTCCGTCAGCAGTCTTTCTTGGAATCCGTTTCCAAGAGACAACAGTTTGCGAGCACGCACCCGACGGTGCAAAAGCTGAACGTCCTCCTGTCCAAGTTGCTGGTGCTGCAGTCCCTCCCTTTCCAAGTGGTGGACTCAGCACCTTTCAGAGAAATGATGGCTTGTGCCGCGCCGCGGTGGAGAGTGCCAAGCCGTCATTTCTTCGCCAAAAAGGCAGTGCCAGCCCTGCATTCACATGTAGAAGAGATGGTGGGCCAGTCTTTGAGCATGTCGGTCTCTGCCAAAGTGCACGGCAGCGCTGACGTGTGGAGCTGTAACTACGGTCAGGGACAGTACATGTCATTTACGGCCCACTGGGTGAACGTGGTGCCGTCACAGCCGCACCAGCAACTTGGACAGGTCACGCCGCTTTTGCCTCCACGTTTGCACGTCCTTGGTCCACAAAAGATGTCCGCCTCTACCACCTCTTCTTCCGCCGTGTCCTCAGCCACCACCCCCGTGCCAAGTCCCATTACCCGACCGGCATATCACATGTGCAGGGCGCAACGGTGTCACGCTGTGCTGCACCTGGTATGCCTTGGCGAACGTAGTCACACAGGGGAGGAACTTCTGAGTGTAATGAACAGAGAAATCGACAGATGGCTGTCTCCGCGCAAACTGAAAATCGGAACCATGTTGACCGACAACGGAAAGAACATGGTGTCTGCTCTGCGTCAAGGAAGGTTGTGCCATGCGCCATGCATGGCTCACGTGTTCAATCTGGTTGTCAAGCGGATCCTAAAATCCACCATCCCACTGCAAGACATACTTAAAATGTCACGTAAACTTTGCATGCATTTCAGCCATTCCTACACCGCAAAGCACACCCTCCTTGAGCTGCAGCGGCAGAACGGAATTCCACAGCATCGTCTGATCTGCGACGTTGCAACAAGGTGGAATTCAACCCTACACATGTTAGACCGCCTTTACGAACAGCGAAAGGCCATCACCGATTTCCTGATGTTACAAGCGGATAAAGGTACTCCCCTGTGTAACTTAGATGTCAGCCATTGGCAGCTCATGCATGACACCTGCCGCTTGCTCAGGCCCTTTGAGGAGGCCACGCAATTCGTGAGTCGGCAGGACTATGGGATGAACGACGTCATTCCTCTGTTGCACGTCCTGGAACAAATGCTGTTAACAATGGCTGGTCAGGGTGCGGTAGACGTGGTGCACAGATCTCAACGCCACATGACCCCTGTGGGGGCAGGACAGGAAGAAGAGGAGGAGGTAGAGGAGGACATTTGTGCTCAGGAATTATTGAGTGAAATGGGTGGTTTTTCCACTCAGCGGACAGGAGTGGAGGAGCAGGAGCATCTGGTAGAGGAGGAGGAGGAGGAGACAGAGGACCCAGACGCACCGTGGCAGTATGCTGTGGAGATGGAGGCAGGGAGTCCCTCGCATTCCTTGGCACAAATGGCCCATAGCATGCTCGGTTGCTTGCGTAGCGACAGCCGAATAATAACCATCAGACAGAGGGATGACTTTTGGCTGTCCACCTTGTTGGACCCTCGCTACCGTTCAAAAATGGTGGCCTTTTTCACACCTGCTGAGAGGGAGGCCAAAATAACGTACTATAAAAACCACCTATGTAGTCAGTTGGTCTCTGCCTTTCTGCGCCAACGTCCATCCTCAGACACTGTGGGCCCTGTGCGCTTGCGTTCCGCTGCCATGGCAGCAGGGGAGGGGTGGGGTGGTAGGAGCAGTGGCAGCTCCACCAGCAGCGGCTGCCTCAGTCTGCAGTCGATGATGAGTAGCTTTCTTCACCAGCGCAGTGAGGAAACTACTAACCAGCCGCAGCAGCAGCAGCATCATCAGGTGGACCTGGAGCAGGACCTCAAACAACAGGCTTGGGCCTACTTGGACAGCACCCTGCCAACCGAGGTAGACAATCCCCTTGACTACTGGGCAACGAAACTTGACCTTTGGCCCCAACTAGCTGAATTTGCCCTTGAAAGGCTGTCATGCCCGGCCAGTAGCGTGGCATCGGAGCGCGTGTTTAGTGCGGCAGGAGGTATTGTAACTCCGCGGAGGACACGACTGTCCACCCAAAGTGTGGAGAGACTCACGTTTGTGAAAATGAATCAGGCGTGGATTAGTCTGGATTTCAAACCACCAGTTCCTGACACAACTGACTAAATCCGCCATGAATCATGCCCCAAACATGTGCCACTTTCAGGTCTCCTCACACTGCTGGTGTGTTCCATTTTTTGTCATAGGGTGCTGGCAGATTGGCCTCCCATTGCTGCTGCCAGGCCCGTAATCTGCCATGGGCCCCTGTACCGCCTCCTCATGCTGCTGCCAGGTCCAGAGTGTCTCATGGGTCCCTGTACGGCCTCCCATTGCTGCTGTCTCCATCGCCACACTCTGCCATGTGCCACTTTCAGGTCTCCTCACACTGCTGGTGTGTTCCATTTTGTCATAGGGTGCTGGCAGATTACAGGCCTCCCATTGCTGCTGCCAGGCCCGTAATCTGCCATGGGCCCCTGTACCGCCTCCTAATGCTGCTGCCAGGTCCAGAGTGTGTCATGGGTCCCTGTACGGCCTCCCATTGCTGCTGTCTCCATCGCCACACTCTGCCATGTGCCACTTTCAGGTCTCCTCACACTGCTGGTGGGTTCCATTTTTGTCATAGGGTGCTGTATGGCCTCCCATTGCTGCTGCCTCCACCGCCACACTGTGGCTCCACACTCTGGTTTTGGCCCCGTGACTGCCCAAATGAGTGAAGTGTGCGGTGATTCTAAGATGGACGGCACTCATCTGCATGTCATACTGACTGACAGTATTATTTCTCTTCCCCAGCAGACTCCAAGGGCATTTAAATTAAAGGTACAGTGTTCTGCACTAATATGAAGGCTCTCTGAAGCCTAGAAACACCCTTTTATAAGTTAAATTCGCAGCGAATATATTCGCATCGAATCAAATTTATTCCTCGAATTCGCCGAATCAGCCGAATCGAATTTTTGAATACTTCGCTCATCTCTATAAGTAATATTCCTAATGCTGAGGTTTTCAAAATATTTTGTCTAAGCTTAACCAATACATAAACTCACCAAAAATTGAAACTGGCCACATAATACCATCCCACCACTGCTGTACTAGGAGATAACTATACATAGGATAGTACTTTAGTATGCTACTTCCTTATTAGGCCATTGATGTGACAAGGAATAGCCATTTTTGTTCCATAAACCCTTGCAGCATTAAGAGTAGGATTCGATTGGGTGGAGTTCACCAGAAGGTGAGCAGTCCATTCCCTTGGAGTGTAGTCTTCCTGATTTTGGGGCCTGATGTGTACTTTACTTTTTTTGTCAAGTTCTTAGGTCCACTCTATTAGTTCCCATGACCTAAATGAGTTCTATGATGTAGAGCAGTGGTCTCCAAACTGCGGCCCGGTGGCCAGATGTGGCCCTTTGCTTTCTTTTTTCCAGCACTTGGGGCACTATTCCTTCCACTGATACCAACAAGGGGGCATAGCCCCCTGACTCCACTGAAGGGGTACAATTTATCCTAATTACACTAATGATGGGGCCCAGTGACACCAATGATGGTGCATCATTTCTCCTAATGACACCAACAATGGGGTGTGTTTCCTACAAATGACACCAGAGATCTCTCCTACCCCCACTGGCCACAGTCCAGCCCCCCTAATGTCTGAAGGACAGTAAAATGGCCCTTTGTTTAGAAAGTTTGGAGACCTCTGATGTAGAGAACTGATATCTTCTGGCAAACAGCCCAGATACAATGTCATTACTGTCACAAATTGATTTCTTAATCTCTATGAATAATCAAAGATCACTTTAAGAGAATGCTGCAGGTAAAAATGATGAATAGATCAGGTATATGATTGATATAATTATGGTTGATTGACTGACTAATAGAAAGTCTCCAAAGGCAACAAGGGCCAGGGCCAAGCTTGAATTTTACAGAAACATTTTTCATTTGCATGAAATTTTAGCTGCCTGTATCTCTGGACCTACTAATCATTCAGTTTTCATTAAATTTAACACCTATGTCTTTTTTTATCATATGTTCAGTTTGAGCTCCAAGGATTGTAATATATTTACTTCAGATTTAATGTGAAACTGCAGCCAAGCTGTGAACATTCAAGTATTTACATTACATTATGCTTACATTGTTAAAGTGGAGCTCCACCCAAAAGTGTAAGTTCCACTTCAAGGCTTCCTTCTCAGCTTCCCATTAGGGATTGGCACCTTTGGGGAGTGGGAAGGGGGAGCAGGTACCTGAATTGTACAGGTACCACTCCCACTTCTGGTGCAATCGCCCAAGGCGATCGGAAGTGGAAGGTGTTCTTCCCCCTCTCTTCCCATAGTCTTCTGGGACATGTGACAGGTCCCAGAAGACTACTGGACCAGGGGCGGACTGACCATTTGGAAGCTCAGATACTGCCCAAGGGCCCGAGGTCAGTAGGGGGCCCCATGAGATGCCCCTGGTACCGTTTTCATAGGCTTTTTTGAGTTTGGGCAAGGACACAGGGGCCCCATGATCCCCTATTGCCTGGGGCCCCATGATTTGTCAGTCCGCCCCTGTACAAAGTGCAGCGCTACTCACATGCACAGTAGGCACTCGGCTGTGAAGCCACAAGCTATCACAGTCGAGTGCCCACACTGAAGATGCTGGCGCCAGGAAGAGAAGGCTGGTGAAACCAGCCGTGGTGAGGACACCACTGGACCGAGGGACAGGTGAGTATCTGTATTTTAAAAGTCAGCAGGTACAGTTTTTGTAGCTGCTAACTTTTATTTTTTTTTCAACTGGAATTCCACTTTAACTAGCTGTAAATAAGCATTTAAACAAGCCCTTACTGACCTATTTAGCTGCAGGCACTGTGGAGGAAGTTATCCCCAAGAGAACAGCAGAAGAACTTTCCAAGGTAATATGATCTTCTCTGAGAAGCTCGGCTACTCCTCATTAGTGACCCAGTAGACCCACAGGCTTCTGATCTCTAATGTAAACACAAAGTAATACCTCTGAAAAGGGGTACTAGGGTGAGCTGAGCTGCGGTTTGAACAACTGCAATGTTTTGCTGGGAATTTTAAAGCCCAACTCTGGAAAATTTGAAAACTATCTCTTAACTGTTTGTTTAGTCTAGGAGAAAGGAGAAGCACTTTAAGTTACCTGAGCCTGTGCTCTCCCCACAAATGGCATTCCCCCACATTCCATCAGTTGACTGTCCCTTGGTGTCATCACATCCACTGCAAGGCTATGGCCCTAGATCAGCCTTGATGATGTTAGGACCTTAGACTGGTGGAGCACTGGAGAAAAGGCAAGGTGTAGAGGATCAGGTAGATCTTCCTTTTTATGTCCCTTAGGCCTAAATGAACAATTAACTCTTGCAGCGTGCAGTCTTACTGCAAGGGAATATTTTTCTGTTTCCCAAAGTTGGGATTTAAGTTAGAACTAAAGGCAAAATGTTTTTTTCCATTTTTGATAGTATGAGAGAGGGTCATAACCCCATGTAAGGTTTATTTTTGCTATCTGTGTCCTGTTGGGGAGATTCTCCTTTACTTCCTGTTCCATAGACAAAATAGGAATTGTGAACATTCATGTAAAGTGAAGGAATCCCTGGTTGTCACTAAAGTCACCAGAACCCAAAATGTAAGTTTTTCTTTTACGTTCACTTTTGGTTATATCAGAAAACAGAACAAATAGAGAGAGAGTGAATCTCCTTAACAGGGGCACAGACAACAATAACACCCTAACAGGCATTCTACTCCATATCCAATCTATCCAAAACTAAAAAGATGGTTAGTTATATTTTAGGAATAAATTACTCCACAGTGCATGATGCTACAGAGGTCAGTGAGGGCCTGTTCTACTTTTTAAAATGTAGATATTTAAATGTACAAAGCATGGCCACAGTAACACTTAAAATAACTAGGTCATATTTCCTTTTAAGAAATAGACATTGTATGGATAGAACCAGGGATACCATAGTGTGGGCAATTTTCATATAATTGTCTCAGACAGTAAGCAGGGAAACCTTCTTGTTTGCTTTGTAGGACCTCTAAATGCCATGTTGGATTGTAATAAAAAGAAAGAAGAAACATGCTTGTTTGTATTTTCAGTTTGGCTACACTTGCTGATTAATTCTCTGAGCAAAAGCAAGCTATGCCTCTGCTTCAGCTGCACACATTTATGCAGTCATAATACTATGAAACTGTGGTTTGGCTCTTAATTATTAGATTGCTTAATATTTTCATAGTATTTTCACAGTCCTGAACAGCGTTTCATTAGAAACAAGAATGAAGTCCCATAGATGTGCCTAAAGTGCATTTGTCTCGTAAAGCTCAATGTTGCATAAAGCAAAGAGTGCCAAACGCTGCCATCTGATGTTGGCTCAACGCGATAATGTCTATGATGTCAAAATTGGCACCACTCAAGCTGCTTATTATCATCAATTAATTTGCATGAAAAATAGCTGAGTTCTCCGCACCATAATTTACTATGCAGAGTCACCAGCTTTATCAATGTCTGCAAAAATTTAGAAATATGGGAAACTCAAAGTCAGATCAGTGGCCAAAAATACTGCTTGAAAATTTGTTTTTGACACTAGGTTGTATTTCAAAATGTATAAAAATCACTTTAAGTCCTATGGTATAAATAATTTTAATCAAGGTAAATTTAACGGTATTGTGAAAAATAACTTTTTTTTTATGATGCCAATTGTTTTAAAGGACAAGAGAATGTCCAGAATAGGAGATTAAGTATGTCCACATCCAAAGTAATTTATTTTTCTTTTTTCCATTTTGGAGAGATTTAGGAAGTATTAAAATCCTTGTCAGATTTTTATTGCTCTCTGTAAACCTGCTTTAGAGATTCACCTTTTTAGTTTGTCCTGGTGACCAATGTCAGTACAACAGAAAGTGAGGGAAAATCCATAATTGAACAGATGTCAAATATACCAGAAAATATTTTTTTCCAGTTTTTACCTGTTGCATTGACAATGGTCTAAAAAGGGGTTAACTTTCAATTTAAAGCATTTTCATCTTGTCCCATTTCTAAACATTAAGTAGAAGGTACAGGGAGATTTTTCCAGAGGGAAAACAGCAACAAAAAAGTCACCATGTTTATCCAAGCCTACACTATCTTATGCTTACGCCAAGGGCTTTATTTCTGCTGGAACATGGTGGAACACCATTCCATCACATCTGGAAGCCTTCTTCTCTCCAGCTTGTCACATACCACAGAAGCAAGTAGAGGAAGTTTTCTATGCCACTCAACCTTTTGCTTTCTCAACCTGCTTCTGTATGCTAGAGCCAGAATCCAGGGTGTGTGCCTGTTTGATGGGTACCCATGAACTGGGACCAGATTCAACTGTCTGAATTTAATGGGGGATTCCAGAGGTAGCTTCTAGCCCCTCACTGCTGCATGTCAGCTTGGTGTAGCTTGGAGCCAAGTGAAGCACTCTAAAACGCCTCCTCGGCTTTGTGCTACACTAATACTGACAGGCAGAGCTGCATGGATGAGACTGCATTAGGCAGATTAAAAAAAGCAGCTCTGCCTAATAGAACAGAGTTAGCTGCACTGCTCTAATGCAACTGCAGGTCAAAAGGGGGGGGGGGGATTGTACAAAGAAACTTTGGAGAAGTTGTTGATGTTCTGCAGAGGTCAGAGTTTGAAGGGGGGTTATAGATTGTGCAAAGTGAGCAGGGAAATTTTTAAAGCGCAATGAGAGCTTGGGGGGGGGGTGCAGGTGCAGAGGTTACACATAAGGGGTTTCAGAGGTTGAGAGCTGTGGATTGGGGTGGGCTGTAGTTAGGGGTGCAGAAGTGAAATGTGGATGGGAGAGAGATAAGCTGTGGATGGGGGTGCAGAGGTGGTTGTGGACAGGGGGTGTAAGCTGTGGATGGGGGTGTGTGCAGAGGTGACATTTTGAAAGAGGGTAAAAAGAGGAGTTGTGGATGGAGGGGGGTGCACATGCTAGGGTAAATTGAGCAATGTAGGGGGAGGGATCTGTGGTTGTGGGGGGTGAGCTGTAGATGGAGGGAAGAGGTTGAGCTATGGACAAAGGGAGAGTGTGAGCTGTGGACGGGGGAATAAGGTGAGTTGTGGCCCTGAGGGATGAACTGTGGATGAGTGGAGAGAAGATAACCTGTGGATGGATGGGTGAGCTGTGGAGGGGGGGGGGAGAGAAGGTGGACTGTGGATGGGGGGAGATGAGCTGTGGACAAGGGGGAGAAGGTGAGCCTTGACCACACCCATTATTTGACAGCACTTTACTTCTCTTTTTTGAGGAATGACAGGATTGGGGGTGGGAAGTTGACTGGGAGGGTGGTTTCCTGTAACTATTATTTTACATTATAACTTTTTTGGATTAGTTATCATTCATTACTGTGTCCATTCAGAGATTCACATACATCCAAATCTCTGAAAATCGTATTTTCGGCCACAAATCAATTCATTATGAAACAAAATGCACATGTCTACTGACAATAGTATGAGAGGTTACTCTAATCAAAGGTAGGAATATGTATGTATTTCTATCTGAAGTCTAATCTCTACCTGACCAACCAATGGAAAGTTTAATGCCAGTGGCAAGGCTGGGAGAGGGTATAAATGTTCAGGAAGTGATCTTGGAGAGTTATTTCTCACCAGGGCCTCCTTCCTAGGGTATAATGTGTTTGACTGGCAAATACTGTTAGCCCTGCTGCCTGAGAAGAGTGACCATGTCACCAAGGCCTAAGTTTGAGACCTGGTTTGTGAAACCTGAAGATTGAGGAGCCATGGAAGAACTTGAGATATCCTGAGGGACTGAAGAAGCTGAGGTTTGAAGCTTAGATCTTACTGGTGTATGAGGTCTTCTCCCCAGGGTTTTGGCAGCTGAACTGAGCTATTGCCATGAAATACCATGTTGGGTTTAAGGTTCTTCATCTGTGAAGACTGTAAATACTTTTGCTCCCCTTTTCTGGAGTCCATGGGTTTCCTGTGCCCTAACTCTATCTATCTGGAATATTGAATGATAGATAACAAAATCCTATTGTGTTGCATTTAAAAGTGACTGGTGCACATCTGTACACATAGATCCACTACTTCAGAGAACACTGAAGTTAAATGCTAGCCCATCCTGTCCCTGGGGGTCCCACTAGGTCAGGGAGGTACCACACAAATATCCCTTTTTCAGTTATGATCTACCACCTTTAATACTGTCACCTACAATGTAGTTAAGGCACATTGCAGTACATTTCCTCCCTCTTGAGGGAGGTGCAAAGTTGGAGAGCTGTGGACAAGGATGTAGTGAGATATATGAATAGACAGGATGTATAATAGAACAAAAACTGCTAAAATGGAGATGAGGTACAGAGGTTGAATGGTGTGAAATGACAGAGTGGATGCTGAACTGGAGGGAAGAGCAATGGTAGAAAGGAGTGCAGAACTTAGTGAAGGGGAGCAGATGTGGAGAGCAGAGCAGAGAATGGAGAAGGGGTACAGAGGTGGAGATGGGTTATAAAGTATGAGTGGGGTGCAGAGATAAAGATGGAAGCTGAGGAGGAAAAGGGTGCAGTAGTAAAGATGGCAAGTGGGGGGTGCAGACATGGAAAGGAGTGCAGTGATATAAAATAGTATGAAGATGAAAATAGGGAACAGAGATTGGTTATAAACAAAAAAGTGGGGTGCAGAGATAGAAACAGAGATGGAAAAACATAGAGGAGGGAAGATAAAGTACAGAGGGATTAAGGGAAGATAAAGTAAGAGTTCTCTAAAACATTTGAGACAGGTGGGTAGAGTTGGGATTTTAGATGCATATATCTTGTGTAAAGAGGTGATTTAGACCCCCGGCATCCATATAAACTAAAATATCATTTTTTGGTGAAATTACCTGTAGGACATTGAGATTAACATAGTTTATTTTTAAAAGTGTACATGAAAATAAAGCTTAAAAATGTGAAAGAATAGTTGTAAACACCTTCATAGCTGGTTAGTCCCATGAAAACTGCTCTAAGGCTGAGGTAGTGCCTTTATAAATATTCAGTGCTCTTTAACACCACACTATTTCTTTGCAAATTATTATTGTATCCCTCTGATATGCTCTAATATTCCTCATATTTTTAGAAAACTGCCTATCACAATATAAGCTATATTGTTAATTTGTTAAACAACATGAGGTGAATTTCCTACCCTGCAGACATTAGTAATTATCGAGCCTCTCCCTTTTCTAAAAAGACATTTACCTAGCATTTACGTGACACTGGCTACCGGGAAAACACAGAAGTATTCATTACATAGTATTCTCCCTTGATTTGTACAGTTAATGTAGTAGGTTAATTAAATGATTAATTTTCCTCATGAATTAATGGTGTTCATGGTTGCACCCTCAAGCAATATAGAAAAGATGTGTATATGTCATGTGCTGCTTTTTTGAAGTCTAATTATTTTGTAGTGTTGAGTTTTAATTATTTTTATGTGCTTTTACTGTAGATGCCTGTATTTTTAGCTTTGTTTTGGTATATTGCTTGAAGTATTTAAGTATTTACTTAAGAAGTTATAGTTTTGTCATTAATGTTGGACAACAGTTGCATGTTGGCTATCTGACCACTAACGAAACTTCAGTTTCATAAATGTATTGTGTATATATGCTGAGGAAATTAGGGTCCTATAGATTAAATATTTATAGGCTCTGTCAATCCATAAATTATATTCCCATCACTTTTGCATGTTCCAGCTCCACCTGTTACTGATAGGGCCAAAAGTACATGAAAAATCTCGAACTATTCAATAAAGACATGATTTGACCAGTTTGGTGTAGAGGAACTTGAGTGGTCTGCACAGAGCCTTGACCCCAACCCTACTGAACGCCTTTAGGGTAAATAGAAGTGCTGATTGCAAGCTAAATCTTCCTGTCTGTGGCTGATCACAAATACTGGTTTGGCTAAATGGAATATGAATTCCTAGAGACACAATCCAACATTTTATGGTAAGACTTCCTGGAAGACTAGAGGCTGTAGAGGGAAGCATGCCTATGGGAATGGGATGTCCAAATCAAAATGATGTGATGGTCCAGGGTTTACAAATATTTAAAAACGTAAACTATGTTGATCAATAAAAAACTTGTTCAGCTGCCAGCAGACAAAGATGATAAACACATCCAACTTAGAAACACAGAAAATTTCATCAGGAACTAGATCCTTTAATAGAGAACAGTGATTTGCTCTCTACTTGCCTTTTTTGGGGAACAGCTTCCATAATAAAGGTCCTCTTTATTTTGGTCTCTGTATTTACACCACTCTAGCTTTAAATGGTCCATATCTTTAACTCTTTTACAGCAGGTAAACAAACTCCAGGCCCTTTAGCAGCCAGGAGCTTGTTTACCTTTCTCGGTCCTCGGGATGTGACATGTAGCAGAAGATGCTGTCACCCTGCCTGACATCTCCAAAACCCTCCATGAGTCCCAGGTTCACTTTTCACTTTTGGGTTCCTGTGACTTCTGTGATGGGTGGCAGCAGGGATAGCAGTAGGAAATCAGTGAATATCCATTTCCCCAGGTTAGTATGAACCTGGAACTGTACATCTATTAGCACTTCCAGGTTCAGAGCTGTCAAACTCTGGCTGATCTGGCTAGGAAAGAAGCTGATCAGTCATGGTCTGTGCCAATCAGTTTCAACAGAGTGCAGAAGTGATGTTGGTCTAAAAGGATCCTTATGTTTCCTTGAAGCGTTATTCTACCACAAACAGAGCGTATCAGCCCCTTGTGATATCAATATAGTTAAGAAAAAAAACTTTTAAAAATGAAAGTTTATTCAATAAATACAAAAACACATAAAATTGTTTTTAAAAGCTTCCCACTTACACATGAATGCAACATGCGCATCAGGTGCACACATGTAAAAAAACAACAATTACATCTCACATATTAAAGAAGTATAGCCAAAGCTTTTTTTGGTTCTACTTCTCCTATGGATCACAGGAGTGCACTTAGTTTTGCACTCCTGTGGCCAGTTTTCAGCTGATAGCAGGCTAAAGAGTCGGTTCAGACTCTGAAAAGATCCGGATCATATGGTCAGGATCCACCCCATTACCTGGGCTTTGCCTGCCGCACTAAAATTTATTTGCTCAAAATGTATATTTTAAAAAGCAGGAGTAGGAATATTGTGTTACATAGTTATATAGTCTGGTTGCAAAAAGACCCAAGTCCATCTAGTTCAACCAATAAAAGGGGAAACAATATACAATCCTATATACACAATCCTATATCCGTAGTTGATCCAGAAGAAGGCAAAAATCCCAATAAAGCAGGACCCAATTTGCTCCAGCAGGGGAAAGAATTCCTTCCTCATCCCCCAAGAGGCAATTGGATATTCTCTGGATTGTTTTTACCTATAAATATTAGTATCCAGTTATATTGTGTACTTTAGGAAAGAATCCAGGCCTTTTTTAAAACAATCTACTGAGCTGGCCAGAACCAGCTCTTGAGGGAGTCTATTCCGTATTTTCACCACTCTTACTGTGAAGAAACCTTTCCATATTTGCAGATTACATTTATTTTCCTCCAGACATAAACAGTGCCCCCTTGTCCTCTGTGATGACTTTAAAGTGAATAACTCTACACCGAGTTCACTGTATGGACCACCTATGTATTTATACATGTTTATCATATCCCCCTTAATCTTCTCTTCTCAAGAGAGAATACATTCAGTTCCTCTAATCTTTCCTCATAGCTGAGCTCCTCCATGCCTTCTATCAGTTTGATTGTCATTCTCTGCACTTTCCCCAGTTCCCTGATGTCCTTTTTGTGATTTATGCAGACCATAGACGGGTCAAAAATCGGCCATTTTTCGGGATTTTTGCACATTTGTTTTTATCGGGCATGTTGGAAAATTCGCAGCCAATTTTGACGATCGGCCGATTTTCCCGGCAATGATGGGCAAATCGGCCGATCGTTTTACCGTTCTTACCAGATGTGACCTGCAAGAAGAAGAAAAAGAAGAAGAATTCCAGTCCGCTATTATATTTTATTTAAAAAAGTCTTGCAGTTGCAACAAATGTATCCATTTGTATCCAAATAAAAACATCTGTATACAAATAAAAATATTGTAATCCAAATAATGTCTTACAATGTTTTTGTTTGGATACAGATGTATACATATAAAATATAATAGCAGACTGGAATTCTTCCTCTTCTTCTTATTCTTCTTCTTCTTATGTATTGCTGTCACATTGTATGGTGTGCTCCCCTGTCTCTGCAAGGGACAGAAGTAATGGAGTTAATGCCGGCTGAGGTAAAATTAATATCTCCTAAACGTGAACCATTTAGGAGATATTGGCCCTGTCTGATAGCCATGCCGTTCCTTCAGAGCACTGTGCTGTGGCCCCGAGTCTCCCATGCGCATGGGTGGGACTGACGTCATCATGGCTCGGCCAGTCAGCCAGCCAGAGCTTGTGAACCCGGAAGGAAGACCAGGTGAAGATGGAAACCCAGGGGAGCCATGACAGTGCTCCGCTGGAGGGCATCATTTCAAGGTAAGTCCTTTATAATGTGCTAGTATGCAATGCATACTAACACATTATGCCTTTACCTTGCAGGGGGTGTTTTTTCTTTTTTTGTTTTTGATGCGGTTTACTACCACTTCAATACTAGAAAGGATTTTGAAAAGTATACCTTATGGCGCTGCACCAAGCTATGGATGGAAGGAAAAGGATCACTCCACCAGCAAGTGAGAAGAGGGGAGCAAGAGACTGAGCAGTTCCAGTGTTAGCCAATACAAGTGAAGGGATGGACGCTGCTCAACCGACCTCAGGAGTCCAATGTTGAGGAATGGCCTCAGCCGCTGTTTTGGCCATGCCTTCTGATGTGCTTTGCCCTGTCCACCGGGACTTGGCCACAGAGAAAGGATTTTGCTTGCTTTAGAAACCGCAGCTTGGCATTGCATGCCATTATTAAACTTATGATCTACCGGAACACCCAGATCCTTCTCCACCATTGAATCCCCCAGCTGTTTTTCCCCCAGTTTGTATGATGACTGCATATTTTTAGGGCCCAGTGCATAACTTTACATTTATCAACATTAAACCTCATTTGCCACATAGTTGCCCAATTGAGCAGAGCATTGAGGTCAGCTTGTAAATTGAAGATATCCTGCAAGGACCTTATTCCACTGCATATCTTGGTGTCAAACACCAAAATAATACTTTTAATCCCAGACCCTATATGTGTGTCATAAAAAAATCAAATACCATCCTTTTATTGTACAGGGTCTCTGTTTTCAAAAATATGTCATGTTTTGGGGGGTTTAGGTAATGTTCTGGTCTAAAATTTGTATGTGTGTACAAAAAAATGGAAAAAAAGGCAGCAAAGAAGTTAAACTGTTCAACTCTACTTCTCAAGGTGACTATACAAAGAAATGTTTTGAATACAGCTGTGTTTCAGACACTTCGAATAAAATCAGCTTTCTCTTTTTTTTTCTTCTTGTTTTGTAGAGCGTACTCAGCATGGGTGTCTGCTAAAAAGAAACTTTTACACTTATTATGGGTGAAGGTGTCAGAGATTTTAACACTCTGGAAACATAAAGATGCTTTTTGTCTGTAACTTTTTTACCTCCTCCGCTTTCTTATTAGATTGTTGCTGCAAGGGTGCTTGAAGGGATCAGAAACTGACGGGCCATTAACTGAAACTTATGTTTAATATTCAGATGTTGTCTTGATGTTTGCGTAAATTCTCTTTGTAGTTTCTCTTCTATACCATTCAAAAAGTTGTCTAGGGCTGAATAAATGAGTGCTTAAGTCCCTAAAGCAAGTGGCCTTTAGATTGTTATATACTGTAATAAACAGCAATGTTATACCATTGACATCACAAGATGCATTTTTGTAGAACACGTGTGCAGTAGAGCAGAACTTTCTTAAAACAGAAGGCATTTATATGTCATTGATTCCATTAAAAATCCAAACAACAGGAGGCTGATTTCTCATCTAAGGTGGGTGGAGCTATGCAAATCATATCTTTTTTGCCCCCCAGCAAACTGTACATCCAGAACTGCTGGTTTATAGCACAGCCTAATGTTATTAAAGAGTAAGTCCACTTGTGTTTGTCCCCTGGGTGGTCAAAGTACATTGTAAGGATTTCAACAAACTTTGTTAAAGATTCCTACCTGTTTCTGCTCTAAAGAAAAAAGCTATATGTTTGATCATGTCAATGTGCAAAGTAAACCTAAATAGGAGTGAATGTTTTCATTATTAATCAGCTGATGCACTTACAGTGTTCAGTTGAGGAGTTGCAGTGTCAGCATCCCTTTAGAAGAAATTAACCCTTTGGGAGTTTTTCGATGAAAAAAGGAATTTTTTTTGTTGCCGATGATGCATAAAAATCTGACTTGTATCTTGGGGATGACTTCTGGGAAAATCAGTGAACCAATCACACAAACAGGAAATTGTATTTTTGGGAAATAAACCAACTATGTACGGGAGGCCTCCAAGCTGGTATATTGCATTGAATTTTACAGAGAATTACAGTGCTGCAGATTGAACAGGAAAGGTAATTGTTATACCATTCAATTGCAATGGTTTCCAGCCATCATTGGTGCAGTGTATTGAAACCTGGCTTCTATAGAGTTGGGATTGGGAACCAACAAGACAGTATATCTAGACAGGTTATAATAAGGGAGGTTTAAAGAGATATTTTCACCTTGCCCAAGCTGCAAAATGATAACATCTACGCAGATGGCCCTGGTGATGGTAATGCAAACTGGGTACCCAAAAACTGTGTGATAAGACTCAGGGCAGCCATGTTGTTCCAAATTCCAATTCGGTCATGACATTTTTAGAGTATGGATTTCATCTTTATAACCATTTAACTTGAGTACATAGTTTGTGAAGGGTCTGGAACTGCAAAAGAACTCAAGAATGGCCATTACCCTTCTGCTGTACCATTACTTAGCAGATAACTAATAAAAAAAGAATTTGCTTAAGCTGTAAAAAAAACTGTGAATAAAACCACATTTTATTCAATTTCTTCATTTTCAAAAAAATTGTGACAAAAAATCTTCAAAAAACTCACCATGCCTCTTATTAAATGCCTTTAGACTGTCTACTTTCCAAAAAGGGGTCATTTGGGGTGTCCATTCACACACACACACAGCTGTGGCTCAGCCCTGCACCCTCTCTCTCCTGATGGACTCACTGGTTGTGATTGACAACAATGGGATCAAATGTCTCAGCCAATGAGAAGGGAGATTTCCCCGTGAGCCAATAAGGAGAGAGAGGGGGAGGGCCCGAGCCACAGCTTTGTGTGCAGCTGTGCATTGTAGCCAGTCAGCTTCTAATTTCAGATTGTTCAATGAAGCTTTGGCCATAAAACCTGGAAGCTGATTGGTTTCTATGCAGAGCTGATCAGATTTTTCACTCTCCAGTTTTAGTAAATCAACTCCAATGTGTCAAAGGTTAGTAGACACACTTTGAAAATAAACAAGCAAAGCAATTATCACATCACGCTTTTCTCTCCCTGGAGGAAATCCTTCTGACCAGAAGAATATGCACATACTGTAAATGACAACATAAACATAGCAACGGTTAACATCATTGCTATTTTCTGCAGACCACTTTTCTAGGATAAATCCATTACAGAGATCAGCTGCAAAGAAAACATGGTTAGTAACAGATAGGTATCATGCTATGAGTTTCAATCACGTCCATCAAAGCATGAAGCTGCACAGCACAGCTTTGTACAGCATTAGAGATGAGCGAATTATTCAAAAATTCGATTCGGCTGATTCGCCGAATTTGCGGGAGAAATTCGATTCGATGCAAATTTATTCGCCGCAAATTTAACTTATTTAAAGGGTTTCTAGGCTTCAGAGAGCCTTTATATTAGTGCAGAACACTGTACCTTTAATTTAAATGCCCTTGGAGTCTGCTGGGGAAGAGAAATAATACTGTCAGTCAGTATGACATGCAGATGAGTGCCGTCGATCTTAGAATCACCGCACACTTCACTCATTTGGGCAGTCACGGGGCACGACGAAGAAGAAGAAGAAGAAGAAGAATGAAAAGAAGAAGAAGAAGAATGAAAAGAAGAATGAAAAGAAGAAGAAGAAGAAGAATGAAAAGAAGAATGAAAAGAAGAATGAAAAGAAGAAGAAGAATGAAAAGAAGAAGAAGAATGAAAAGAAGAAGAAGAAGAATGAAAAGAAGAATGAAAAGAAGAATGAGAAGAATGAAAAGAAGAATGAAAAGAAGAAGAAGAATGAAAAGAAGAATGAGAAGAAGAATGAAAAGAAGAATGAGAAGAAGAATGAGAAGAATGAAAAGAAGAATGAGAAGAATGAAAAGAAGAATGAAAAGAAGAAGAAGAAGAATGAAAAGAAGAAGAATGAAAAGAAGAATGAAAAGAAGAAGAAGAAGAATGAAAAGAAGAAGAAGAATGAAAAGAAGAAGAAGAATGAAAAGAAGAATGAAAAGAAGAAGAAGAATGAAAAGAAGAAGAATGAAAAGAAGAATGAACTATATTACTATATCAGTCTCTAATGGATGCTGGAGAGTTAAACCCCCTAACACCTGCTGTGCCCATTATGAGGGGTTCCCACCATCCCTGTGCTGAGGTTCCAGGTCTGCACACCTGCTGCGCCCATTATGAGAAGTTCCCACCATCCCTGTGCTGAGTTCCTGGGTCTGTACACCTGCTCTGCCCATTAGGAGGAGTTCCCACCATCCCTGTGCTAAATTCCTGGGTCTGTACACCTGCTGTTCCCATTATGAGGGGTTTCTACCATCCCTGTGCTGAGGTCCCAGGTCTGCACACCTGCTGCGCCCATTACTAGGGGTTCCCACCATCCCTGTGCTGAGGTTCTGGGTATGCACACCTGCTGTGCCCATTATGAGGGGTTCCCACCATCCCTGTGCTGAGGTTCTGGGTATGCACACCTGCTGTGCCCATTATGAGGGGTTCCCACCATCCCTGTGCTGAAGTTCCAGGTCTGCACACCTGCTGCGCCCATTATGAGAAGTTCCCACCATCCCTGTGCTGAGTTCCTGGGTCTGTACACCTGCTCTGCCCATTAGGAGGAGTTCCCACCATCCCTGTGCTAAATTCCTGGGTCTGTACACCTGCTGTTCCCATTATGAGGGGTTTCTACCATCCCTGTGCTGAGGTCCCAGGTCTGCTCACCTGCTGCGCCCATTACTAGGGGTTCCCACCATCCCTGTGCTGAGGTTCTGGGTATGCACACCTGCTGTGCCCATTATGAGGGGTTCCTACCATCCATGTGCTGAGACTCCGGGTCTGCCCACCTGCTTTACCCATTATTAGGGGTTCCCACTGTCCCTGTGTTGAATTCCTGGGTCTGTATGTACACCTGCTGTGTCCATTGTGAGGGATTCCCACCATTCCTGCACTGAGTACCTGAGTCTGTACACCTGCCAAAAGAAACTTTCAGGATTTTGAAGGAGCAAAATACAGTAATACTGGAACAAAAATGAGCTGCGTGGTGGAGTTGCCAGAAGAAGAAGAAGAAGAAGAAAAGAAGAAGAAGAAGAATGAAAAGAAGAAGAAGAAGAATGAAAAGAAGAATGAAAAGAAGAAGAAGAAGAAGAATGAAAAGAAGAAGAAGAAGAATGAAAAGAAGAATGAGAAGAATGAAAAGAAGAAGAAGAAGAAGAAGAATGAAAAGAAGAATGAAAAGAAGAAGAATGAAAAGAAGAAGAAGAAGAATGAAAAGAAGAATGAGAAGAATGAAAAGAAGAATGAAAAGAAGAATAAGAATGAAAAGAAGAATGAGAAGAAGAATGAAAAGAAGAATGAGAAGAAGAATGAGAAGAATGAAAAGAAGAATGAGAAGAATGAAAAGAAGAATGAAAAGAAGAAGAAGAAGAATGAAAAGAAGAAGAAGAATGAAAAGAAGAATGAAAAGAAGAAGAAGAAGAATGAAAAGAAGAAGAAGAAGAATGAAAAGAAGAATGAAAAGAAGAATGAGAAGAATGAAAAGAAGAAGAATGAAAAGAAGAAGAAGAATGAAAAGAAGAATGAAAAGAAGAATGAAAAGAAGAAGAAGAAGAATGAAAAGAAGAAGAAGAATGAAAAGAAGAATGAAAAGAAGAAGAAGAATGAAAAGAAGAAGAAGAAGAATGAAAAGAAGAATGAGAAGAATGAAAAGAAGAAGAAGAAGAATGAAAAGAAGAATGAAAAGAAGAAGAAGAAGAATGAAAAGAAGAAGAAGAAGAAGAATGAAAAGAAGAATGAAAAGAAGAATGTGAAGAATTAAAAGAAGAATGAAAAGAAGAAGAATGAAAAGAGGAATGAGAAGAATGAAAAGAAGAATGAAAAGAAGAAGAAGAATGAAAAGAAGAATGAGGAGAAGAAGAATGAAAGAAGAATGAGAAGAAGAATGAGAAGAATGAAAGAAGAATGAAAAGAAGAATGAAAGAAGAAGAAGTAGAATGAAAAGAAGAAGAATGAAAAGAAGAAGAAGAAGAATGAAAAGAAGAAGAAGAATGAAAAGAAGAAGAAGAAGAATGAAAAGAAGAAGAAGAAGAAGAATGAAAAGAAGAATGAAAAGAAGAATGAGAAGAATGAAAAGAAGAATGAAAAGAAGAAGAAGAAGAATGAAAAGAAGAAGAAGAAGAATGAAAAGAAG